>NW_021163153.1:262500-397500 GCF_004324835.1 Dendronephthya gigantea | reverse complement strand
ATTGGTTGCCATGGGCACTGAGTAATTTGAGATAACAACGCAAGCTAGTATTTTGGCTTATATTACAAGTGCGGCTTATAACTAACTGCTGAGTTGAATATAGAATTTATATGACCTCTTCAAGCGCTATCGTTTGGTGGTATTCCGGTATCTTTAGCCTAAATACTTGCAGAGATATTCAATTTAAGAAACGGTCCCTTCTATGACACCCGATATTAGGACCAACCGATAATGAACAAGGTGTAAACGACATTTCATTTAAAAAATAACAGAAGCATTAGAAATAGCTAGAAGCAATTTAACCGCGAAACTGTTTATTGCATGCCAATTTAAATCCGTCTATCATAAGGTATAGGTGAACGATTGCTAGCTAAATGCCATATTTGCAACAACAGGTCAACCGCAACGTCAAACCGCTAACGTGAAACCGCGGTTTCCCGTAAACGTCTATCTAAAACTCATTATTGACTCCGTGTGCCAGGTCATGCAGTTTGAACAGTTAAAGGTAATTAGATAAAACTTACAAAAGTTGAAGAATTGTGATGGATTTCCACCATGCAAGTTGATCTTTAGTCAGTCAATAATACGGTGTCACAATTCCTTGACACGTCGCAATCTTTATTGTGTTCAAAACAATTCCTTATAATCCCCGAGCTAGTGCGGAGCACCGTGCGAGTGTACTAATTCCGCCCGGAGATTAGGAATCACACCCGGGTATTCTGACAGAACATAGGCGAATTCAAAGTTGCCCAAATGTCATGGACGTTCAATGGTCATGGTACTTGTGCGCACGCAAAAAATTTGAGCGAGTGACGACTGATAATTAGCAACATGCTGATTGGTTAGACGAAACGTTCGTGTTTCAGTGAAAAACGTTAGCAATTTAACTGTCATTTTCCAAACTATTTTTTTAAAAAAATGTTTCGAAAACACATTATGAAATGTGGAATCAAGTAACAGATAAAACACTGGGAAGAGTTTAAAATATTATCAGAACTGGAAAAATTAGCGGTGAAAAGGAACAACTTGGTACAGTATGTCGTTTTGCTCGGTTTTGCGAAGACGTGACGGACTATTTAAGCCTTTACATCATCGTTTTAAGTTCGAAAAGAGTTCTTAATGTATTTTGGCGGGAAGTGCCGTGCGAGGGTACTAATTCCGCCCGGAGATTAGGAATTACACCCGGGTATTCTGACACAACATAGAGGAATCCAATGTTGCCCAAATGTCATGGACGTTCAATGGTCATGGTAGTTGTGCGCATGTGCAAAATTTGAACGAATAAAGAACGGTCGTCTGCAACTTGCTGATTGTCTAAGACAAAAAGAGAGCATGCATGATAGCGTCAGCATTTTAGCCGTCATTTTGCAAACTATTTTTTAAAAATATAAAATGAAATCATGGGGTCAAATATATATTAAAACAATAATAAAATATTTAAAGATCATCACAGCACAGAAACAGTTGGTGAAATAGAAACGACTCGTAGATTATAATCTTAGTGGTAGGTGTCTATAATTCTGCTTATTCAGTGTTTGCTGTAAGAATGCATTGTTATTTTGACAAGTGCAAGCTGGGTATGTGTTTTACAAGGAGCTAACCGACCGTTTAAGGCTTTACATCATCGCTTAAACTTTAAAAAGAGTTCTCAAAAGTGTACTTCAGAGTTTTGATAAAACAAATGTCACTTTGCAGCTTATATAGTCGCGAAAATCAAAAATAAATAATCGAAAAACAACATTGGACGTTTAGTATAATTATTTGTGCTGTTTTATTGTTTTGAAGGTTTAGCTATAGAAAAGTTTAACTTAAAGTGCAAGGTAATGCAGCAGGAAAACAGGTGATTTCTGTTCACCTTTACGACTATCTTTGTGTCCGAAAAATTTGCACGAGTTATTTCATAATATTAGCGTAAAAATTTAGGTCTGGGTAGCGCACGAAATATTTTGCTTCGTTTAAAATAACGAGGGGTTAAAAACTTAATCAAAACCCAACATATTTCGCCTTCATCTCAATCTTAGCCAACATGTCAAACTTCTCAATTTAAATTCATTCTTTATCAAATGCTTATATGTAAATTTTACCAATATTTAATAAGAATTCAACTGTGGAAGCAGTTATATTTTATGATTCGACGGTTGAATATTTTGATATGTATATTATAATTATTTCACGCTCATCACCATGTTATGATTCAACTGCAATATTCTCGCGACGCAGAGACGATGCCGTTGAGAACATGTCAAGGGTGTGTTCACGTGATCCAATTTTGGCAGATCGAATTCGCTTCAGATGGATGTTTTATAGTGTGCTGTCTTGTAATGTGTATGAATGAACAGTAAATCCACTGAAGCCAATGCACTAGAGCTTATCAGTAACTGACTATATTTCATACGTCAGAAGAGAATTGGATCCAACCAAAATTGGATCATGTGGAGAGACCTCAACGTCCTTTAGTAAATATTTAGTCGGTAGCTTACCTACAGTTGTTTCACTGCAGTGCTAGACGCATTTATTTTCTCTATTATTCCTGGCAGCTCTTTCCAGCCATCTCCGCCAATTATTAAAGATTCCACAGAGTTCAGGTATCCCTGCTCCCTATTGCTTCCTCTGAATAGGACAATTACGTCATTCGTGATCACTGCAGAGCAAGCACTCCTTTTGTAAATCATGAATGGCAGTGTATCACTCTGCCCAGTCTCAGTCTCTTACATCATGGCGTATTTTAATACCTGACAATTCCTTTTCTTACCGACTAAAGCAATTATCATATTGCCCCATGTGACTGTAGACATGAAACAAACAGGCTAAGGTAACGATAGAGGTGGCTTGAACTCATTTGTAATCAGATCATAAACAACAACGCTATCAATAACATTTGTATAAAACCCGGTTGTTGTTCCGCCGAAGGTAAACAGTTTTCCATTAACAAGTTCTGCTCTGTTATAATTATCTTCTTTACTCAGTCATTCTCATCAGCAGCTTGGCAGTATAAGGTGGGGTAAGAGCAATCTCGTAAATTGCATTCGACAGTATTCTTTCATTCCTGTCATATCCTCCTATGATGTATAATTTTCCTCAATAAACCATGACGACATGAACATACAATTTGGCTTGCAATTTACCATCAAACATTGTCCATCGTAAACAGTGGCGTAGTCAGCCTGACGATTTTGTCCCGCTATGTAAATTTCGAGTTATTATAATTATTCATGTCTTTAGAAATCTATTCAGTCAATAAACACGAAAATATTAGCATAGCGGGACAAATCGACTGGTTGGCTACGCTACTGATCGTAAAGGATGTTGCTTCATCTCCAAAACTTCGATCTCGTCACTTCCTTCATTACCATCGTGACCACCGACAAGGACATCATCGTTGTAAACAGATGATGGCTTGATGGCCTTGGAAGCGTCTCCCAAAACAAATCATATCATAAAAAATATTGCTAAACCATTTCTGCACAAGATTATTAATGATTTAGTTCCAAAACACGGCTGGGTTAACAAAAATAACAAAAATCTTGCATCCATTTTAAAAATAAACAAAAGTTCTAAAACTCGCGCAAAGCATCACGGTATTCTTGAGCGCTAGTGTCTCGATAATCTAAAAAATCTCCTCTTAATTACTTGGCAGTGATTTTATGAATTTCCCTATTTGCCTAATTAGGTAGCACACTATTCTTGAGTCTTTACTCGACCCAGTCTTTTCACCCGACCTATACTGTATATTGCCAACATCTCGTTCTTGTGTCTCTCTGTCCGGAAAGATTATTTTTCGGGGTATGACGTCACGTTTTAGAATATTCTTGACATGAAGGGGAGTGAACGACAATAACGACAAAAGCTTTTCCGACAAATGAACCCAGAATTATTATTCACGATTAATTAACGATTAATTAAGGAAGAGAATTTTGCGATTATATTAGTATTAATTTATTGGTTTAATTCACTGCTGCTTCTATAAAAGAGGATGATGACCTGTTAAACCTGGACCTATGATATACGCAGACTTTGGTAGTTATATAAAGGTGCATAATGTATACTTTGACTTTAAGGCTATTATATGGCTGTGTAGTCGTGTGTTCTCAAAATCAAAGCATATAACTATAGTCTAAAAAGCGATCGGTATGGCAGAAAAACGACGAGTTTATATATATCATACCGATCGCGATTTTTTATCAACCCATTTTCAAACTTCATTTGCACCTGCAAAAACATATATTTATATTGACTGTGAAACAATATTGTAACAATAACACGAGGCGAAGCCGAGAGAAATATTGATGGTCGAGTGTCCACAAAACATATTAATATTTTCTCAGTTCTCGATAAATAAGTTTTTTATTATATACCATGCACTTGTCAAAGAAAAACCGAACTACAAGGTAAACAACGAAGTATCTACTCATAAAAGACATAATTTCGAATGAATAAACAGTTTAAAGGTCGCACGTTCTACATTTTACTTTTCTTGGATGACAGAATGATCAATATACCTTGTGTTCAAGGCTTTACACAGGATTTTTCCGCCTGAGTACCGATCTTGTGCAAATCGTTACACGCTAAAAATCTTAAAGATTATGACTTGATAAACAAAAAATTATAGTCGTCAACATACTTAAGAAGTTTTACATCAATTTTAATTGTATTACAACAGTAGTGAAAAGAATGTCTTTCTAATCGTTAGGGGTGTCGCTAGAGGCTTAAAGGGGACATGGGGCAGCGTATCCATGCATATATTCGTCTTATGCCCGAATTCGTCTTTGTTATTGTTGCTACGCAGTTGTACGAACAAAAGTAAACAAGACGCCTGTTCTGGCGCTAACTCCGGCGTGCCGTGCACGTGCCAGTCTTCAATATATCTGAGCATAAACAATACAGTTCATACTCATTTAGATGCCTTGCCAACCTAAATGTTGTTCGATCACGAAATTCAGAAGTGCATCGTACTTTAAAAAGTATAGAAGTTCAATTGTTTTAAAATGTAAATGAACCACATGAATGCCTTTGTAGTCGCGCTTATATAGTTATATTAAATCTTCAATCCTGTGCAAACTGCGACGTGTCAAGCGCCCATACTACGACTATATCTTGTTAAACGGCGAAATAGCAGCGATATTATTAAAATAGGACCAGAATATACATGTATTAAATATATTCTAATTAACCCCAATTAAATCTAAACTTAATCGAAATCAGCATCAAAAGAACTGTTTATTTGTTCCTCTTGGAGGAATTGCCGTATCATGCGAGCGAAATCGAATCGCGCATCGGAAAATTAGCCAAAGCTGTATATATATATATATATGATGATTGATTGATTATTATTAAAGTACTTGAATGGCAGTTCAAAAACGAACTGAAAAACACAAGTTTACAAGTATCAGAAATAAGACTATTTACATATTTACAGTGATAAAATACTCAGAAATACAATTACTAACATGTTAATACCATAACTACAAAAAGATATGCTAACATTAGGTTCTAAAATATTAAAATATTAAAAAGAGTTCCATTTACGTATGCTATACGGCAAAAAGCTATCATTATAGCGTTTCGTTCGACATTTAAAAAGAGAGATCGATCGAGGATGTCTGAGATCGTACTCATGGGTTAAAAGTTTTGGTAATAGACTAGAAATTTTACCCGAAGGGTCATTATAATTATTTTTATAAAAGGTTCTGCATAACCGTTCCCTTCTCGCTTCTAAGGTAGGTAAATTCAGGTCTTTAAGGCTTTCGGTGTAGGACAAATGGGGAAAAATAATTTTGAACGCACGTTGCTGAATATGTTCCAATTCAACGGTGAGGAAATTAGGTAGTGAGGTATGCCAAACTGGACATGCATATTCCAGGACAGGTCTGATGAAACTACAATATACCGCCTTAAGATCACTAGGTTGGACTCCATTTCTTCTTAATAGCCTTAAGGCATACAGGCGTTTGCTTGCTTTAGAGGATATGTGCCTGATGTGTGTGGTCCACTTGAGGTCGGAGGTTAAATTTACTCCCAGGAGTTTGATAGAGTTCACAGCCTCCAGAGGTAGGTTATTGACAAGCAAGGGTTGTGCCGGGGGTTGATTGATCAAGAAGGACACGGTGAAATCTTTAGTTTTTTTTACGTTTAATTTCATGTTGTTCACATTCGACCACTGAGACACCTTATCGAGTTCTTGCTGTAATTTTGGAAAATCCGGTTCACATACTCTAACAACTTCAGAAATAGCACAATCATCAACGTACTTGTACAGTGGTAGTTCACTGGATAGATCATTGACCATTATAAGAAAGAACAAAGGCCCCAATTTTGTGCCTTGCGGAACTCCAGCATTGATTTCTTTCCAATCAGATTTACAAGATTTTAATTTAACGCGCTGTTGTCTGCCTTGAAGGAAACTTGAACACCAGTTTAATAACACGGGTGGAACGTTGAGGAGTTGTAATTTGCGCATTAGAATGTTATGGTCAATTCGATCAAACGCTTTGGAAAAATCAATAAAGCAGGATCGAATAATGGTATTAGGTGTTTCCAGGGCCGAAAGCCAATGGTGGATTAGGTGCACGAGGGCGTGAGTCGTTGAGGACTTTTTCACACAGCCAAACTGGAGGGGATCAATGAATGGCATAACAATGGGTGCAAGCCAATTGAACACGAAAGACTCAAGGATCTTGCTCAGAACAGCCGTGAGGGATATAGGTCTAAGGTCCGTATCAATAGATTTCGGTGTAGGGATCTTGCTTAAAGGGAGAACATCCGCGCATTTCCACAGATCAGGTACACGACCTTCTCTAATGGAAGAGTTAAACATGGAGCATACAGGGTAGCTAATATTTGCGGCACATGTTTTCAGGATCCAATTGGGGATCTCATCAGGTCCTACAGACTTACGATCGTTAACACCTGCCAATGCAAGTTCAACAGCATCACGCGTAATGACGTATCTATCAGGAACATTGGAAACGGGTACTGGAGTGAAATTTAAATGCGGTATATCAGCAGCACATGGCCAGAAAATTCGGACATAATTAACATTCTACTTCCGCTTAAATTTGCATATGGTGTCAAAATAAAGCTTCGTGAGCTTATAGTAAACTGTTATGTACACAGTACTAAACGCTAAAAATACACCTTTAGGTAGGTCGATTATAATTTGCCTTAATTTCTCGGTGCAGAGCAAGTTAATCTTAATATTTTTATATAGTATTTCAAAATGTTTTATCAGTATTCGTCCTGCATTTTCAAAACAAAGTTTTGGTCATTGATCACGTTGAATACCATATAAAACGAAAACCGTAATAGCGTAGAAATAAAATAAAAATGCAGAGCCGACATAAGCCTTTACCAGCAAAATATTACTTCAGAATCTTTAATATGACACGAATCGCAAGAAACAACCAGGGCAAATTGCAAAGATGCAATGATTTTCTTAAATTTTGCGAAATTTAAGAATGCGCAATATGATTTATAGTTCTGCAAACGAATAATATTTGAACAGATATGCAAATTTGCTACGGCAATCTGCATATTCCATGTCCGCAATTTCTGGCCATGGCACTGCAGAAGGATTCATTAATGACGGTGGCAAGTTCAAAGTCTCTCAAGACGGTGCCGTTTATGGCTAGACTATTAAACGGAGGGGGGTTAGACATTCCTGACAACTGCTTAATACCGTCCCACCACTTTTTAGGATTGCTCTGGTTCATGTGATTGATTTTGTCGTTATAGAATCTTCGACGTGCACTTTTACAGAGTTTTATCACTTTATTGCGATAAACATTAAATTTGGGAAAGTCATTATTCAACCAAGCTTGTTGACGTTTCTTAATGGATTCTTTAATAGCGGGAGTAATCCATGGTTTATCGTTGGGATGGAGTTTAACAGTACGCATGGGAATACATGAATTCAAAGCACCATGAACCACAGACTGGAACAAATCCAGTTGATCGTCACATGAATATCGCCTCATGAGCGGTGTCCAATTGACCGAGTCCAGGCAGGATATCAAATTTCGTTTGTTGGAAACACGATAATCACGCTTTTGGAGTCGTGTGGTGGGTAGGCTTGGAGCATGTGGTGAAGTGGGTTGAAGTAATATGCTAGAATGATCAGATTGGCCTATAGGTGGCAGGATGGTAGCATCGTAGTAAGCCGATAAAGTTGAAAATGCTTGATCAAGGATATTACTTCCCCTGGTAGGCTTGGTGACCAGAGTTTTCAATCTAAAGGAATTGCACAGATTTCCTGGCTTAAATTGGTTAAAATCTCCGAGAACCAGGACAGCGGAATTAGGATAGTTGGCCAGTGAGGAATCTAAACATTTGAAGATATGCGTTCGAAGCGCGTGGTCATCGCTTTGGGGGGGGTGATAAACTGTTCCCAGGATAATGGAGTTTATTCCTCGGGGTAATCGATCCATTTTGATTAAAAACCATTGACTCTCAATTTCAGGATCGCCTAAGTCAGTTAATTCGGTAAAATTAAGGTTTGAGTTAAAATAGGAACAAAGACCACCACCGCGCTGGTTATTCGTTCTATCACGTCGGCAAGATACATAACCAGGAATACGTATAGACTCATTAGTTATTTGTGGATTTAACCATGTTTCATTAATTACGGCAACGTCACACAGTTCGATAGATATTGATGCAGAAACTTCGTCTAACTTGTTGACCATCGACCTAACATTACTAAACCAAATCTTGGGAAAGCGTGGGATCGTAACAGGAGTCTTCAATGGGATTAATAATCTAAAATTGGGAACCCAGATGCGCTCCCGCCGTTTGTTTTTTCTGTAAGAAATCCTAGTAGGTATTCTCATCTCTGCTGGCTGATATTGTTCCGTGTTACTCGATGAACATAGTGGAGGTATTCCTTCCACGACTTCATTTGTTCTATGGGGTCTATTTGAAGACTCGAGTTGAACTTTATCAGGGGCTTTATAAGCGTTGGCGGCTGCCAGAAATGGACCCTTGTTGGATTCCGAGGCGGCCTTGGACGGTAGTTTCTCCTTGGACGGTGGTTTCTCCTGGACGCTTTTAATAAAAAATTTTGATCACGATTTCTGACTAGGTGTCGATGGGTTATAGGGGGGTGATTTGCGTCTTGAATTCCAGGTATAGAGCTGCAGTGCCTGGGTCTTGCAGGGAAAGGCTTCTTGCACAATTCGCTTTCGCAGTCTTGCTTCTGATGGAATGCTTTGTGTTGTTTAGCACGGTAATGATGAACCTGTTGCGTTAGAGAGTCATTTGCATTTTGTTCATTTCCATTTAGATTATCTAGATTTGGACTAAGACACCAGTGGCTTTTATTTGCATTTGGGAGATGACCGGCAGTTGGATCTTTTAGTTGGATCTTTCTGACTAGATGTCGATCAGTTATAGAGGGGTGATTTGAGTCTTGAATTCTAGGTATAGAGCCACAACGCCTAGGTCTTGCAGGGAAAGGCATCTTGCGCAATTCGCTTTCACAATCGTGTTTTTGGAGGAATGGGATGCTTTGTGTTGTTTGGCGCGGTAATGATAAACCTGTTGTCTTAGTGAATCATTTGCATCTAGTTGATTTGCATTTAGTTGATCAAGATTTGGACTAAGACAATGGTGGCTTTTATTTCCATTAGGGAGATGACCTGCAGTTGGATCATTTTGTTCGACATCAGTAACAATGATGACTGAATCATTAGCAGCTGTTAAGCCTCTCGTTATACGGTTATGGTTTTGATATTCAAACACCGATTCGTGACCCAGACCATTGGGTAGTTTACTTTTGCCATTAACTGAGGCTAATCCGACAGGACTTAAATCTGTATTGTTCTCTATGTTCGCTGTTCCCTTTAGATATGATTTAATTAACAAAATCTCATCTTTGAGACGGTTTACCTCATGCTCTAAAGCACTGTTCTTTGCCTTTTCTCCCTCAAGATCAATATGTAGGCAAGCTACTTCTTTAGACAGTTTAGATACTATGATTGATGGGGGATCACCACGGGAATCGTTTAGGGCCTGCATTGAGTCGACCTTGCTATTCAGAATTTCAATCTCCAACATTATATTTTCTAAATACTCACAGTTGTTATCATGATGGTCAATACTTTTAAAAGCATTTTCCGGCATATCTTTAGGTGGCGTCAATAGGTCGATCAAACAGGCTTTTGCTGTTTCTCCAACTGTTCCTTTGAAAGTTAAGGTATTTAACTTTCCGGGATACCATGTCATAGATAGATCTGTGCTATGGGCATCAAAACACTTTGAAACGCCTCCTGACCGCCGCCACTTGCCTTGTTGACCGAAGGCATTCGCCACAAAATCTTGCAAGGATTCGTAGCTATCCTGCCATTTAATTCGCTTACCATCGTAAGAAATGCTATCCGATGTTATATACTTATTTATATTGAGGAAATCAAAGGCGTCAATGAGATTTTTATTTGTAGACTCGGAGCTATGAACACTGTGTCCATCCGCCATGACGTTATCAAATGAACACTGTTAGAACACTATATATATATATATATATATATATATATATATATATATATATATATATATATATATATATATATATATATATATATACGTTAATGGTGCGATATTCTTTAATTTTCCTGTTCCAAAGTGGTGAGCCAAAAAAATTACTACATGTTGTATGCAGGCCTGAAGTGGATTAATTAATTTGTTCCTTATGACACAAGCTACTCAACTTTCTCCTGGCAGAGTCATATGATGTTTGCTTTCTCTTCACTGACAATAATAAATTTTTTAGCTTGGATTGAAATCCCCATTGTTCAATATGATTGGCGGAGACAAGTCATCTTCCTAATTATAGATGAGGTAGAGGATGTTGTTTCTCTCCTTTGGTTAAGAGGCCTTGGTTCTTTGAAGAAGACGAGGGTAATTCACACTCATCTCTATAACAACAGGGGGTTTTCCCAAACTGGTTTTACTATGCACAACAACTTCACCTCTTAGCTGGTCCCTCATTTCGGCCAGGCAGCATCTTACAAAATTGAAAAGCATATACCCTTTTATTAGAGACGAATCTAATGTGAAAGGTTTGGTTGCTGCGGCCTCGGGATCGGATCTCTAACTGACAAATCGGAGTAGTTGGTTTGTAAGTCTGATTACAGAAATATCTACCTTACCTCTAATTAACCCCAAAATGTGTTTTAATGGGAGAATACCACAGGTCTTAGGTCGCAATCATGACATGTCCCTGTCTACTCTGGTCTCCTCGTTCGCCGTTAAATTGTGTACGCCTGGAATGTGCCACTGCATCACTACCAAATTTCGAACACAAGGCTTCCCAGGACTGGGGATGGACCTCCTGTTTTCTTTATATAAAATATTGTAGTTGTATTGTCCATTAGCAAATTTACTTGGATTGAATAAAATATAAATATATGGTACACTATGTTGCTTTGTATGTGTATATTGCTTTGTATGATGTATTGCAATTGTACGTGGGTAAGCGGAAAGATGACTTTACTATCAATAAGCAACTACACATCTATGGGGTTCCAGAATACCTACTTTCGGTTCACTAGCAAGTACGTACCATTCCAGTATGATGTCACAGAATATCTATTAGAAGGACAACACCAATTTTTTTGCGTGAGTGGATTCGTCACTCAGCAAGTACCGTAAATCGATATAATAACATCCTTGCCAACAGCCACAATTTAAATATGGCCAGGGAATAACAGCCTAAAATGCCGAAACTATGGACGGGATATTTCATATTTTAAGATGATAACTTATGCAATCAAAATGCTATTGCAATTTGCAAAATTCAATGAAAATCCATCTTGTGCCCAACAGGCTTCTTTGCATCCCATGCTGTATAGGGTGTACCACAAAAATGATCACGTGTTCATTTCTGCCGATGGAAGCCGGACCATTTATCCAGCATTTGAGTGAAAATGTTACAACTATCGTAAACAAGTAACACATTACATTAAAACACACCATGGATAATTTATTCAAAACGATTGTTGTTAAATATCTTGCGTTGCAATTAATCCCTTCAAGTTTTTCATACTTTCCAACAAACAGTAAAACGTTCACTGTGTTCTTCAAACGTTCAAATGTTCTTTTCTTTGAACTATACAAAATGTTTTCACATGCATTAACTACAGTAAATTATAAACATTTCATCCCAACATTACAGTTCATAAAGCAGATAAGCGTTTCCTGTCAGTGCATGTTCTCAACTATTCTGTTTGGCAACCTGGATGTTGAAAACATGTCGAAAACCATTCTTGCAAATTTCAAGCACTAACAGCTGACTTCAGAATGGCCTGGAAATAAAATTCACTGGCAATGTTCTTCATCTTGTCAAAACAAGAGGAAATACGCTCGCTTTTTAAGCTCTCTTATATAGAAAACTACATTGGGAAAATTTCAATCACTTTCAAAGTGGTTGTGATACGTGCCGGTACATATCGAAGTATTAGCGGCCTATATTACAACACGTTATAATATATAGTATATAATAAGTTACATTATTATATGGCACTAGGGCTCGTGACTAAAATGGCGTGCGCTGATTGACTCTTTGCCGTTCTAAAACCCCCCAGTATTAGACCGTTGCCGTAGTAACGGTCCAACGCTCATCATTCTTATTTAACGAGTAAAAACAAAGTTTTGGAAGCCACTTCAGTGCTTATTTGGCGACTGGCTGGCGAAAGAGCCGGCAAGAATGCTGCAGCGCATTGTATAAATAAATAAATAAACTAAATACTGTATGCCATATAATAAATCCTTATTAACCGAATACGTTCGGTCCGTACTGGAAAAATATCAGACCTCGGTCTTTTATGTACGGACCTCGCTATCGCTCGGTCCGTACTGTCAAGACCTCAGTCTGATATTTTTCTAGTACGGACCTCAAATTCGGTTAATAAGTGGTATATATATTTTAAAAAATTACAGAAATATGTAACACGCCATGATACTATGAAAATTTTGGAGCAACACTATATATACAGCGGATATTGCATAGCAAAACCTAAGCAACAAAAAGGGCTCTACATTGAGGACAAAAAGTATGCAGAAATGATGGAAACGACACAAAAAAATTCTTCGACTTTATTTTTTTCAAGCTGAAACTATATAATAGCATGTGACGTAAACCGTGGCCCCTAAATTTGTCCTCATAAGCGCCTTCCTGAATTTTATTGTTAATATACCCCCGCCCCCCTCTATATATTTTACATTAACCTCAAATTCTCTCAAATCATCTCCTTCGATCTACGATTGATTCCTGTAATAAATTTTGCTAATAGTCATTTTGCTTTACACAATCCATCACCTAAGAAAAAGAAGAAACAAGGAAAATAATTTTAACCTTATTGTTATCAATTAATAATTGCCCGGGACTATGACCAAAAATTAGAATTTGTCATGCCTATAGAAATTACTTTTGTATTGCTTTTCAGGCGGCAAAATATCGATTATAAAGGTAGCGGAAATTGGTCAGAGCTTTACCAGCAATGCGGTTGGAGATGGCAGCGAGTATATGCGCATTACACGCCATTTGGTACACGGACACGTCTCTTTAAAATGCGTAAAATGTGCTTATATATTTGCAAGAAAAAAAACATTTAAAGCAACTGTTTGTTGTTAAGTTTTTTTTTGCATTCAGCGGTGCCGAAAATGCGACTCTTTGTACTTTTGAATTGTAACCTATCTGTATCTTCTATCGATCATATTAATGACACATGTATACGTGTGTTCAGAATAATATTTGCTGTTAATGCTATACTTATTGACCGCAAGGTATGCCGATCAGATGCCTAATTATTCAGGAAACTGTACACACATCACAATTTAACTTGAAACTTTAAAACTAACCAGATTTAATACAGGACTTCAATTTCGAAAGGGATGAAAGGAAAGCTCCCTGCAAGGAGGTTTTTCGTTTTGGGTTCGTTGTATATGTAACCATTTGGAGATTCGTAGGTGGAAGCAAAGCCAGTTGAGGAATATCCGTCGGCTTTTGGGTTGCTTGAAATGTAGATATCATGGGACCAACCAAAAGTTGGCCCGTATGAATTACGTCGGTAAATTGCATGCACATCATTCTGACTCTTTAACAAAGACTTGAATGGAGGAAGATTGTCATTGTTACGAAGAGAAAACATAAAGGAACCTGGAGCAGATGCATATCCATCTATAAAGCACGCAATGAACTCTTATGACATAATTATATGATTATCTCAGATATCTGCAATTATAGAGAGTAAAATGTTCCGCCACATTAAACATAACTAAACCTTTTCCATAATTAACAACAAGTATTAAATATAATTACATGTATACTGTAATATTTTTATATAATAATTATGTATAAAGGGTTAATAGGGTGTTTGAAAGTTAAATAACACACACTTAGTGCGCGACATTTTGGATGGAAAACCCGCGTTTATCAATCGCTCGCAAATCTATCTTGTGTTTGCGTTTTTCAGTCACTAGAGCCGTTCCGCTTGTAAAAAAGCAAAAGATGTTGCATGCACAATTCGAGTATACACGAACTCCTTGGATGTGGAACGATATGGAACTACTTTCGTTTTAGTAAAATATGGTAAAGCACTGCTGTACTGTCCAGAAATAAATAAAACTGCAGTTCCAGTTCGGCTAATTGACACCGCAGTCGACCGCTAAAGAAAAAATACGATCGTGGAAGCCGTTCGCTTCTGAACGGAATGTTATGAACAGCTGAGAACAAAAACAAATCAACCATCAAAAACATCTTAAGAAATTTATGTCAGATCGAGTTATTAGGCCTAGGTTAAAACTCGTCTCATCGCGGTTCGACCTCGGTTTGACCAAGGTTAACCACGGGTTTTAGATATTTTCTGGACAGTACTTTATGTACATTCGTCAATTGCTTCTTTAAAATTTCAAAATTAAATTATTAATAATTTAGCAGAATGACACGAGTGTACAACCGCAAATAGTGCCTTCTACTGTATAGCAGCTCGCTATCTACTCGATAGACAGCCAGTTAGTCTATACGACCAGTATAAAGGAGTTTTTTTCCATTAAATATTGAACGGATTACCTCAACTGTTTTATGGTAAACATGGCATATGTGCACACCACTGAGCTATACTATTATTCTTGGAAGGTTTGCTCGCCATCATCAAGTGAAGCCAAAAAGATGGCGGATTTTAGGCTTTGCTGAGGCCACATTGTCCTAAATGGCCTGGGTAGTTACCGCTGTCAAACCGCGATCCAAAGACAAAAAACGAGTCATCTCCCTCCTGGTTTTTGGTAAAAAAAACTTTTGTTTTTCGGTGAATAATTTTTCCTCACTTTTTGTTTTTAAAATTATAAATTAAAATTGTTTCTTCATTTCCGAGCGTTCGATTCCCTGTCTCACAAATTAAGCGAAGCTGTGGTTTCTTGATCTACTTATGATGTAGTAAATGTTTCATCTGAACAGAATCAGGTAATCTTTTTTAAATATTTTCGTTTCTTTTTTCTGGACTTTAGTATAGAACTAATATACCACTCAAAATTAAAGATCAAAGCCAGTAAGTCTATCAAAACTTATGTTATGAAAAGCAAAAATGTTTGCCAACAACATATTTTGATTTCATTATAGGTATTAATTCGATAAAAGTTTCATTGCTATGTTACAGTGAACTAGTTTTTTATGTCAGCCTTTTTGGTAAATTTTCATAATGCAATTGAGTTAGCGATTGAGTTAGTAAAAAAAAATCGTTAAATAAAAGTACACTCATAAATTGAAGTTGCTTTGGATAGAATGGTAGGTTACAACTATTTAACTATATCAAAAAGGGTTGTAAAGCTTATAAACTAATTTTTCAAGCTCTATTCAAATCCGTAAAGATCCCACAAGTGATATAGGCACTTTAACCAGCTTGAGGATTTATGCCGCTATGCTGATTAATATTTTAGTGTTCGTTACCAGTGAAAACTATAAATTTCTAGAGAAATGAATATTAATAATAACTTACATAATCGACTCTTAAAGTGGGATTTGTTCGTTCAATATTCAAATTTTACTTTCGTGAGATTACCTTTTTCAATCGACCTTTTCCCTTTTATAGCAGCACGAGCGCTGGTGTGATTGGTTTTGCCTGTTTTTGTCATGCAAACCTTATAAGAAGTTTCGGTTCTTTCTTTCTATATTTGCCAGCATAAAGTACGTTCTCATTTTTTTTTTAAATTAAATTCGTGGTCAGCTTTTTAAAATATAATTGTAGGTTAAGCTAATTTATTTGAATAATATCAAAAAATTCTTAAAAATGTTGTAGCTAGCATTTTTTAAATGAATTGAAAAGGCAAATAATGAAGAAATATTACATGAGAATATCAAAGAATTCAGAACAAAGTCAATGTTATCTGCCAAAGCGAAGCTGAGGCGTATAACATTGACGAGGTCTAAGTAACTCTTAATATCAAGCAAATGCCCAATTTTATTATACATATAAAGAAATCAGAAGCGATTGAAGGAAGTTCATTAATGCTTATTTTATTTTATTAAAGTTTTTTTATTTTATTTTCACGCTCTTTTGTGTTCCTGGCGCGCTCAGGTCTGGGCGTGAGAGAGTCCAATAATTATTGTTTTTTTGGATGAAAGTTCGATAAAAAATCGATTGTTGGACGCTGAGCACGTCAGCAGCTGAAATAACGAGTGAATTGCGAGTATTAAGATTTAACCAGTTGCTTTCTGGCTAATCAAGAACGACAATACACACGCAATTTATAATAACAATAATTATAAAAAATAGTAAATATTTGATATAATCATCAGGGTCTTACCATTTCCAGCCCATGAAGTAGTCGCATATCCACCAAATATCAAATTCTTATTATCTTTGACAACCTTAACAATCGTCAATGTCGGTGATTTTCCATCGCATAGAGAATGAAATGTTGAAGATGCCCATCCATCTCTCGAAGCTCGCCAACAAATATTCCAGTCTTTTATTGATGGCAACCATTCACTCAATTTTCGATCAAAGTCAACAGTCTCATTTTTCAATATTTCTTAAACGCAAATATTTTGGTAAGTATGGATGACTTGAACTTGACGGATACTTAAGTGCATTTAACTAGTACTGCACTTTTTCTAAATTGAATTGAGATGACGAACACTAATGAAATGTATTAAACACAATGTATAAATTAACCTATTGTTCGAATATGATCGCTGAGGGGGAGCTGTTGAACTAAGATTATACCACGTCCAATATACATGGGGTTGTACAAACATTCGCACGAGGCAGAAGACAGCAAATTGTCTAAAGCGTTTAAAGGTGTCTAATATATGGAAGAGAAAGATTTTGCAAGAATATAAATTATTCACTTTTATTTTAGTTTATAACTATTTATATTTATTATATAGTTTTGTTCTGGTAAGTTTAATCTATCCGATATATAGCCCCGTCGTTTTGTTCTAACAGTCCCTTAAATTCCCAACGTGGCGCTGTAGCCATACTACACCTCATGTTTCACCTTGTCCAAGCAATCTTCTGGATTTTTTATACTCAAAAGCACATGTGATGGTAGATAAATTATGTAACTTAATTCAAAAGTAATATGACAATGTTCTCTCACTTGCAAATTAAAAAAGCTTTACCAACATTTACTTTAATGTCCACAATGAATATGATTTAAAAGCGATTATGTTTTCATGCATGTTTAAATATCTAGGAGCGTCGCTAGAGATTTAATTAGGGGCAGATATTCGTAGCGCGTGAAATCAATCGATATCAAAAGCAGTTGGGTATAAGACGAATATATGAATATACACTATATGACGAATATATACAATATGCACTTGACTTTCTTGTGACAGGACTAGAAATGCCAAAATGTAGACTTCTCAACAAAAATTTTCTCTACAAAAATTTTATCAAACGAACCATAGAATAATATTACTTTGTATTTGAAACTTTCCCACTTTAAACACATGTTTGGGAAAAATCGAAGTTGCGTTTAAAAAGATACAAACATGTCTGGTCTACATGTACCTACTTCAAACGTTTAAACCGATAACTGGGAGTTTGCACCTATATGAGACATTGTGCAGGTCTGGATGTCAATTTAATTGTGTTGAGGCACTTGAGCTTAAACATCCGATCTCAGCACGGTTGTACGAACGCCTAATAGAGCAATCAACCATACAGGGTGAGTCAGAAAAAAGTCCCCTCTATTGAAATCAAGCCTTTGTTAGAATCTGATTGCCTTAATATTATGATAAACCCAATTGAAAGCAAGACGCTTTATTTGAATGCCTCAACCTAATGACTATGCTATTTACACACTACTGCGTTGATCATGCATTCAAATCAACAAAGGCTTTATTTCAATAGGGGGTACTTTTTTTTGACTCACCCTGTATAGCAATTATTTAATCGCTCTGAATGTATTCGGTGTTTTGGCCTGGTTCAAACCTAAGCATTCTCAAATTGGTTATTCCCTTCGTCAACTTCCAGTTTCAAATAATATCTATTGTTATATAGGTGCTGTGTACCGTATTTTAAATGTGATTGGTTCATTCGTAGTCGACTTCGCCTCGCGAAACATTTAGATTCTTGGGAAAACTAAACTAATGCACAAATACCCTAAGGAGCATACATTAGTGTTCTTGCTTTTTAATGTACATACATGCAGCAATTCCTCACCTCGGTTAAACAAAATAAGTTAAGCATAGGGATGGTAACATGATAGTTAGAAATTTATGGGTTGGGGGTTTTGGAAGGCACATGGTATGTGAGAAAAAGAAAATGAGAAAGGTATGGAAATATGTTTTTGCGCGTGGAAGCACTGTAGTCACAACTCGCAATAACCGTATATTTTTAAGGTTGCCCTCATATTTTTCTGAAAAAATGGCAAAAATAGGACAAGACTCTTACCTTTTTTGCATTGGTAAATTATTTTAATTATTAATTACCATGAAATATAACATCAGACGTCTCATACAACTTTCGAAGTTTTATGTTACGTCTCGACTGGTTGTTGCACACGAATATTTTGATTCTCCTTTCTTTTCGTCAGTATGAAAACGGAATTTATAATGAAATTATAATGTCGTATATCATATAACACATTCAGATTTATAGTGAAATACATTTGAGAATCAAATGTCGAATAACAACTGCCTAAATGGACAAATCACTTCTCGACCTTTCCACCTGAGGGCCTTTGTCAGAAGAGTTAGTATGAGGTCGAAACGTCAAGGAGTGTTTTGTCTATTTAGGCAGTTGTTATACCACGTTTGATGCTACGTTTTTGAAGACGCTGACAGGATGCTCTCAGTTTGGTTATATCGGAACTTATCTACATTTGAGAATATTAAAGTTGTGTTTATTGCAAAAGACATTGACAACGAAAATTTTTATTCCCTTTTTTGAGGTGTTCCGCCGTCTAATTATGGATATGATGTTAATTAATTTGTTCCAAAAACATTTCATTCATGACTTATTTTCACATCAATTCAGCTAAAATTTGGACCTTGTCCGCCATAATGGACCAGTTTTTTAAAACATATTTGGCAGAAGTGACGTCTTCGATGGGTCCCCTAAACACATCAATATATTTTACTAGCGTGTTAACTATTTTTATCGATATTTGTTGCTTTAAAAAGGAAGTTGTAGTTTTTTTTATGATTCTCATGGAACATATTCAGGAAAACCCGGTAGAAGAAGGTTGCCCTACCAATATGAGCCAGAGGCGCAGGGAAAATCTAGTGATTTAAGTGACGATAGCGATGTCGAAAGCGGAAGTGATCCATCTTCCTCTGACGAGGATTTCGATCGCGAGCTCGAAAGAGCGAATGCCTGGCGCCTTGAAAATAAAACATTGCACATTAGCAACAAGGGCTGTGGAGTGTTTTTTCTGCTATGCATGATAAAGCGCTAGAGTACGACGAATACGAAGCACTTCTCGATCATCCCGGTTCAAAAGCGTTTTCAGCAAAATGCAACGAAAATTTTCTGCTGTTTGATAACGGCTTAAAATTAATGCTTTTCGTTTGCAAAATTTGACCCCAAAATTCGGAAACGAAAAGAAATGTAGCCCAGAAGGGTTTTTTGCATCGCTATTACAGCCATTATTATACCGGGCAATACGACATGATTACACGAGGCTATATGTCTTGCAGCAATGAGAACTGAGGCTGAATTTGTTTATTGCCTGACATCTGACAGCTTTCTGTAAAATCTTTCAGCACCAACACGCAGGTATTTTCAACTTGGATCTTAGATGAGGCGATAAAAACTGCTTAAAATATACTGATCTATACCGTTATTCTATAACGTGCCAGGGTAGCATTGTTTTTACGCAAGCCGACATTAAAAATTATGTGTTTAATTGTTGCTATCTAGTCAACAGCCTCGCCCTTCCGCCGTGCCGATTTTTAGCGATTTCACAAACACGCACTTCGTCGTGTGGTGAATTCAAATAATATTCTGTCGCCGTGAAAATGTGTCATATGTCATGTTTGTCTGTAGATTTGTAGTGTAGTATACATATATATTCATTTATGTTAAAATATAGTCAGGGCCGTAGCTAGACCGCTTACTTTAACAACTACTCGATTAAAGCGAAGTAACAAAAAAAAACCCGAGAAAAAGTATTTTAGTATAAATAGAAAATAGCAATATGATCTCCTTGATAATTAAACTAATAATAATTATTAAAAAAAAATTATCTTACCTGAAACCTTGTATCGGTGCTCACATTTGTATGAACCTGGAATGTTTGTGCAAGTTTCCTTTTTTTTGCAGTTGTGTGTTCCATTTTTACATTCGTCAATATCTAAAATTCAATTTTATTATTTTTTGACATATCAAAAACACAAAGACAAAATGAACAACAAACACATAATTAATTCTGATTATTGTTACTGAATATAAACAAAATAATTATCTATAACTGGATAATAAAAACACGTAAGTAGAATTATGGGAATCACTGAACGAGTATTTTAATAAAAATAATATGAACCAATAGAAAATCCATAAAGGTAAACATTTTGAAATATATATATAATTTACGATTTTCTATTGTTTTATAAATTATGTTTCATATCCAGTTTGACAAATATATGAATTATTTTTCTTCGGACATTTCAGGGGGCAATTTAACCAATAGCATCAATCCTCAACGACAAAAGAAAATGTTTAATACATGGAATAAGCGTTGTTCAATGCCACACTCGCTGACTATAAAGTTTCTTATATAAGATTATTGTAACTGTAATATTATTATAAAATTTAGAATTAGACTTTTTTATCAAAAGGTCGTCTTATATAGACATCAGAAATTTCATGACAACAGACCATATCACATCAGAAAACACCACATCATTACACCATTTAACATTACCACAGATGAGCTATATATATATATATATATACAGTAGGGGGCAAAAGTTTGAGTCCAGTCGTTGTAGAATTCCAGTATTAAATTCTGGCAGCGGATTCGAGTTAAGACCTGCGTGCTAGTGTTTCAGAACTGTAAACCATATTAATTTCACACCGTTTTGGTCCTAATGATCTAAATTATAACAAAACAAAGTTCTCATTCCTTTAAACTGCCCAAGATGGGTGGGAAAGAGGGCAAAGTGATGGTGCACAAAGACGAATGGTTGCATTAAGTATTAAAGCATTCTTTTCCCGTCACAGAAAAAGTGAGAATTTCAAAAGCTGGTTTGCAACTAACCTTGGAGAGGTTCGAAGAAACTAAATCCTACTCAAGAAAACTTTTAGCTGCTTCGGCCATGCTGGGTTTGGCAATATTGAAAGATATAATAGGATCCTAATTAAAGAAAAGTATCATCCAATTCTTCAAGGACATGGAATTTCATCTTGTACAATTAAAAAAAGATGATCGCGCGTCTAACTACATGATAATCACCCTAAGCACATGCACATCTTTTATAGTTTTATGTGCCAGAAATATTTAGAAACAAACTCGTTCTAGTGATCTCGTTCTCATGGCTTTCCACCTCAAATTCCAGATCTAAAACTTATGGAACACTTTTACGACCGTTTTAACCGGAAAAGGGCGAGGCAAATTAATAATGTCAATAATTTAGACACAATTTAGACACACAGTTTACAACGACAAACACAGATTTTTACCTCTTGTGTATATGTGTACGACGCCTGCGTTTAAATTCACTTCAGTAGAATCCGGTTACGAGCAAAAAAGCCATATTTTCAACTTCTTATGCTGCATTGATTTCTTAGGAACTTATAATACATTTAAAAAATTTTTCCAGCTATTTATTTCAAGCAGTTTGTTTTTGCCGTCGTTGTCGCGTTGCTGTCCTTCTTGTTAAGGTATCTATTGCGCAACACTGCAAACAAACATCGCGAACTTCCAAATGATCGAGATCATTGCCGCATTTAGATAACGGGGGTGGATTGCGTACAATATTAATTTTATATTCGCAAAACTGCAAACAAACATCGCGAATCTTCATTAATGTCAAGAATATTGCGTTGCCTCCTAAGGGAAATTAACCGCATGAATGGCAGAAAATTATTTTGCTTGAGTTCTACATTTTTAAGTCATCATATATTGCCTTCAAGGGGACAAAACGCACGCTCATGAATATCTGAAATAGAATTTTGTATGTGTACATATTCCTATTATGGAGAACAAAAATACAACGATGAAAATCGGTGGTGTAATCATACCTTCGCATTTCCGTCCTTCTCCTGTGTAACCGCGTCGACACTGGCAGTCGAATGAACCTGGAGTGTTGGTGCAATTTGCATTTTTGTCACATTTGTGCGTTCTTTTTTGACATTCATCGACATCTGAAATACATACTTTAATTGCATTAAAGTTATTTTTGTAATATTACTCTACTACACTCATGGCCGAAACTAGATTTCCAATCCTACGTGACCGGCTTCTATGAATACGCACGGACATGCAAAACACGTCGGGATTAGGAACTAATAATAAAGTTTGAAAATTATCCCCAACGGTTCGTCCCATGCATTTGGCAAAATTTTCGAACAACAATGTTGTTATTAAGGTGGTCTAGTATTTCGATATGCATCTGCAAAAATATCATAGCATATTACACATAGACGATAGAGTATTTAAATGTTCGGAAATTCTAATGATAGATGACTGTAAGGATGCACAATGTATAATTAAACAAAATTAAAGCAAAATATTTAACTGACTATAAACATAAAACGTCTACGATCTATCTATCTATGTGTATATATACCCTTCGAATTTTAAAACAGGATAAATCGCCATTTCAATGTCCTAGGCCACCTTAAAACCAAACTGTACTGGCATCGCATTATTATTCAAAAAATATCAAAATGCTGTTTTTTACCCACCAGCTGCACCTATAACGTTAAAAAAAACCTGAAGTATATTGCCGGTGAAACCGCAACGTGATTTCCACCATTTTACGATGCGTGACCGTATTTATTATATAGTTTGCAGTGCTACACGCAGTTTTGCGCATGATATTTATAGTCGGGAACACCTGTTTGATTAAAAAGGACAATTAAAGAGGAAAATACACTGCGTGTGGTGGCCAATTATTTTGCCTTTGCACTAGACAATTTTTGTTGTTTTTGATCGCCGAACATCTGTAACAATATAATGAGTAAATTTTGCTAAACAAAGACTCAACTTGCTTTAATACGGAACAAATGCAAGGGTTTTTATAGGATATTCTAAGTGTGATGAGCGAAGACAACCGACCAGGACCGAAAGATCCGACCGTCGTACGACCTTTCGCTCCGACCATGACTGATGAGTGATTAACCAAAAATCCCCCTAAGTTGCAGTTGATCAGTTAACATCATTACAGAGTTAAAACAGTAAAAATATTTGTACCATTGCATTTCTTTCCATTGCCTTCGTAACCAATTTGACACAGGCATTTATATGAACCTGGTGTGTTTCTGCAGTTTGCTTTTTGGCTACATTGGTGTGTTCCTTTCGCACACTCATCGGCATCTGAAATTGCATTTTTCATACGTACATATTCATATTATTTCTAATAAAAATGACGATAAAAATTGATGGTGCGAAGTGGGTAGGAACTGCATACATCCAAGCTTATATCAAACCACACCATTCAGAATAAGGAGGTATATAATCAAACTTTCAAATGGGGGGATTGCATGCTGATTGTAAAATAAATGCAATATAGTTAGTTACAGTTTTCTGGCAAGAATGACGCGTACGCTTTTGCGATACCAGAGAATTACTTTCACCAGTAAGCAACAACGGGCTTTTTCGTGGAACATTTCATGGAACATGCTTTTGTTTTGCAATCCAGATTAATGTAAAGCGGGTTAATTATCGCATGGCGTATCTAGACTGCATTTCTAGCATTTGCATCTAGGTTTTTTAATTTCTATGGCTGTGTTTAATTATGTAAGTAGCATTGCCAAAGAAGGATAGCTATTCTTGTATACATTAGTATATATATACAAAGTATTGCAATTGAAAAAAAACACAAAATTATTTGCTTGGTTATGTGCTTAGTAATGTGCTTAGAATGCAGCACATCAAAATATTTCAACCTTAATTAGATAAGGCATGAATCGGAATATTATAAGCTCTAAAAAGAGGCTAGCTTGCCATTTCGAACTATTTCTAATTCTCATGGGATTACATGCGAACCAGAATTGTTAATGCGTATTTATTTTTGGCTTACCTTCTATTAAAGTTGTTAATTGTTTGGGGTTTACACCATGTAAACACAATTATTTGCTTGGTTATGTGCTTAGTAATGTGCTTAGAATGCAGCACATCAACATTATAATAATAATGTAATTTATAATTATAATTACAATTATAATATCTATAATTAAAATTATTCATATTAATCATTATAATATTTGTAGTTTACTAGATTTCTAAGCTTTCGGCCCGTGAGCTCGGGCCATCATCAGAGAAAAGTTTAATTACAAACAAACTATGCATGTGCGCAAGCACATCACGCAACAAAGTCACGCAATTATAAATTACGTCCGGTTTCGCCTATATAGCTACACTAATATATACCTAATATATATACCAATATAGGCCGGCAAAAATGTTTTCCGTGTTTACCATACTCACCCTTGACGGGCATATTCAAACCTAAGAATGTAAATTTGTCCCTTTCCCTCACCAGCTCACTCATTACGAGTGCCTAGGCCTTGTGATCCTAGGAGGCGGTTTAAAAGGAGAAAGGAACACACACACAACCCAAGCCATTCATCCATCCAAAGCGTCCATCAAAGCGTGGATGTATGGCTTGGGTTGTGTGTGTGTTCTTTATAAAAAATCAGACAAAAGGAACTTTCGAGTTGTTGTTCAAGAGGAAATTTGGAAAGATCAGCTATAGCTAAACACTCATGGGGAAACGACCACAAATCTCATTGGGAAGACGCATCCCTTCTAGCTCCTGTGAACAATTATTTTCTTAACCGTTTATAATTGCGTGACTTTGTTGCGTGATGTGCTTGCGCACATAGCTTGTTTGTAATTAAACTTTTTTCGGATGATGGCCCGAGCTCACGGGCCAAAAGCTTAGAAATCTAATAAATTACATGGTGTAAACCACAAACAATTAAAAACAAATTTATTTAATAACACCATGCAAAACTTCAAAGAACATATTTACCTTCTATTACCTATATGAGAAAGAAAAAGATCATGGTAAATTCACATATAACTTCAACCTTTGTTGGAGAACATGTCAAATGAGTTATGGCTAGGTTTCGGAGTGAGTGAGATTGAGAAAACATACAATTTCTACAAATTTTTGAGGGTAATAAATGTTCTAATAATTGTTTGCCATAAGAAATTTCATTATGCGGCGAAGACACTATGACAAAACAATCTTATTTGCCAGGAATGAGTTTTGCGTGTTTTTTCCGTGATAGGATAATAGAATCAAAATAGAATTTATAGTTTAAATAAAATAACGGAGAAGTTAAAGTATTTCTGTAGAAAATGCACTCAAAAATATTAAGTAAAGAAGTCGGTTTTAATGATTTTCTGCATGATTTCTCATTACTGAGCTACCTCTATACAAATTAGCTGGATACAGCGATCGACGTAGCCAGCCCGACGATTATTTTAGTCATGCTATTCTAATATTTTGGTGTTAATTGAATAGGAAAACTACTGCTTGCTAAAGAAATGAATAATGATAATAACATAAAATTTGCGTAGCATGGCTAAATTGTTGGGCTTGCATGCTATACCAATGGCTGGATATTAATAGCGTACTAGATATATACATGCATGCAGCAATTCCTTGCCATTTGAAACGAAGAAAAATATTTCCTCAGCTAGCCAGTCCTAACCTCCTAAGTATATAATTATTTTCAAAGGACTTAATTGTAAAGCCTGTATTATAATCATTTATGTAGCTGATGATGAGTGACGTTTACATTTTTTTTTACTCCACTTTTACGACCGTGTTTGTTTCAAACTGTGTTCCAAACAAACACAGTCGTAAAAGTGAAGTGAAACCACACGACTCATGCAGTTATACGCCTGTATTCAAAAAGCTTACCCACACTCATACTCATCGAGTGTGACATATAAATTTCGTTAATGCTGATCAATGAGAAAGTTTTTTCGGAATAGATAGAAAGATGTAAGGTAAATCACTGAAAATCAAGCCCCTATTCGGCTGGAAATACCGCCATGGAAACGTTATGAGAAGATTAAGATCTCCCACTCAATGAGTTTGAGTGTGAGTGAGCTTTCAGAATGTTGAGGCGCCCTCAATATATCATGTGACTTTACAAATTAATTGTCAATAATTTGCATGCATTAGCATAACAGTGTAAATTGGCCAGCGTTAACAGGAGAAGAACAGTTGAACTTTGCACCCTCGAAGGAACGATCTGAGGGTGCGGCAATCAGACAGAAGAATCTTAGGGTTAATTTTCGCTACTTTATAGTCTAGTTGTTTCTATCAATGTACCTCGACATTTGGTAAGTTTGTACTAATGTATTAGTGTATTCAATTAATGTTAAAATGCGTAATTTGTAAAAGCGCCTATTAGTAATATGTTGTAATCTGTTGTCAGAATAAAACCACTATCAATCGAGTCACATTCAAGTCGAGAATACATTCCAATCTTTGCATCAAAGAGTACGGGCCGTGCCAGTACATAGTTTTATTCAAATGATCAAGACGGAGACATCGAATTCACGAGAAGATTAATTGTGTTGGTAAAATGAAATCCCTGGCGATGCAGGTATGACCTTTCACGAAATTGTTTTGGCATGTTGATCGAATTTGAGCTGTCTGGCGCTGTTTGACGTTTGGTAAATCGAACTAGCGATCCTAAACCTTCAACGCTGAAGTTATGGATCCTGACGATATGAACTATCGAAAAGAACAAAGGCAACGTGGCCTAGATTTGTCCACTGCGGCACTCGATGAAATAATTTGCTCATCTAAAAGGTCAAGAGCTGGTTTTCTTGCAGCCGTTTCTCGCGTTCGCGGACAAATAGAAGCACTTTTGGCTAATACCGGGAATGTACAGACAGTTCAAACCCTAAATGAGCGTTACAAAGACGCATGGTGTAAGTTTGAGGACTCACACAACTATTATATGTCATTGCTTCCCCCGGACAGCACGGCGTTTTACGAAGCGGTTGAACAATTTAATCTTTTGCTTGAAGAAAAGGCTGTACTGTTGCAACGTGTCACATTATATCTACATGATTCTGCTATAACCCTTTCGGGCAGTTACGAAAGACCATCTAGCCTATTACGTTTTGTTAAAGGCGAACATGCTTACGCTGAAAGTATAACTTCACGAAGGTCAAGTCTTGTCTCAAGATCTTCGACACAAGTTAAAAGGGTTGAAGCAGCGAAAGCGAACTTGGCGTTACAGTTGGCAGAACAAGAACGGCGTCGAACGATTGAAGGGCAACTCAGACTCCATGAAATTGAAAAGAAGCAAAGAAAACTCGCGAGACAACAGAAGTTAGAAGAAGAAGAACTTGAAAGCGCAAGAAAGCTTGAAGCGTTAAAACAAGAAGCCGATCGAAAACTCGCCGAAGTACGTCAACAAGCCGCCTTTATGAATCTTGAAGCGCAACTAGAGGAACAGATTGATGGCAATCAAGAAATCGATATGGATTTGGTCTCTGTAGTCGGGGGTGAGATTTACGAACAACAAACCGGAGACATACCGTTTACGTACCTTTACGAAGATGAGATTCCACCTCCATATATAGAGAATTTTCCAACGTACCAGCCCCTTCAAGATGAATTAAAGCACCCCGTATTTGCTTATCAAGAGTCCTCTACTCCTGCTGTTGATGTTGGAAGCCAGAATATCTTCCCAAAGGAAAACTTACCAAGCTGGACAGTAGAGCGAACGAATGTCGCGCATTCATGTAAAATACCACGTCTCAAACGCGAAGAAGACCTGGCGCGCGCACAGAACTCTTTTAACGCTGTACCACAACATAGTCAACAAGTTCATCAGCCGCCAGTCTGTTCCGAAGGGTACCAAAGCATATTGGTACCGAAAGTTCCATCGCCAACATGGTTGTTAGCCAGCGACGTCAGTCACCAGGAGTTTCAGCCAATTGCGGTAAGACCTCCAGAAAATAGCTTAAGAACTAAGGCATCTCTGTATGAGCACGAATCTCACGCTATTCCGACGGAGTTTCAAACTTCTAGAGAGGCAGCTTCGACACTTTCTAACAAGAAGGCGGATGTCTTAGAGTCGGTTGCGTCAGCTATGGAAAGCATCACGTTGGTGCAACAACGGTTGGCGTCGGGTCTTAATCTACCTGCTATACAACTAGATAAGTTTTCTGGCTCGCCAAACGAATTTCCGTTGTTCAAGCAAAGATTTCAGAAACGAATTATGTCCAACAATGGCTTCGATGACGGGGAAAAGATGCTGCGGTTATTACAGTTCCTTGATGGCGAGGCAAAGGAAGCCGTAAAGAGTTATGAAGTAGTGAAAGGAGGCGTATACGAAGCGATGAAAGTGTTGGAAGCAAGATACGGAAGAAAGTGTTTGGTTGTAAGTTCCATCGTAGAAAGCCTGACAAAGGGGCCACTCATAGCTATCAGAGATCGAATCGCGCTACGAAAGTACTCGGACGACGTTTCGAATGCAGAGGCAACCTTGAGATCTTTAGACTGTCTGAAGGAAGTAAATCAAGGAAACCTGGTTGATATGTCCCATCGACTGCCGAGGCATTTGCAAGAAAAGTTCGCAACGTTGGCGCACGATCTAGAGTCAAAAGAACAACGATTCCCTACACTAAGTGACTTAGCAAATTTTCTCAACAAGTGGGCAAACGTCGCAAACCACCCCGTCAATACATCTAAATGTAACGTTCCGCTGAAAGGAAGGACTGACCCGGCACTGAAACTTAGTACATTCGCGACTGGGCTTAACAGCAGCAAAGAAAATTCTTTCCGGATGGCGTTTGTTTCACCCTGTCCCTGTTGCTCGCAGAACCACTCAATTTATCGTTGTGAGCTATTTAAAACCAAAACCCAACCTGAAAGGCTCGAAGTTGTGAAGAAAAAAGGACTCTGTTTCAATTGTCTAAAGAGCAACCCCATAACACGATCCGGAGTTAAAGTAAAGCACAACGTTCAATCCTGTCCAAGTAAGTTCAAGTGTAAAGCCGACGGTTGCGGTTTACCACACCATACGTTGCTTCACAAACCAAAGTCATTTGAGAAGCGCAAGAGCGAAGAAATTCCTTGTGTAGAGAATAATGCAGCGAGCTTGAAGACTCCTGACGCTGTTTTGTTACAAGTTATCCCGGTTCGAGCAATCGGAGCGTGCGGAGTAACGACTACAACGTATGCAATGCTCGATTCAGGATCGGAAATCACCTTGGTGGATCCATCGTTAATCGAAAAACTCGGTGTTGAACGACGTTCGGATAAACTAGTGGTATCAACGGTGAGCAACGAAAACGATCTACAGCATGGCAATCGAGTAAACTTATCAATCGAATCGCTCATCGATAAAGATCCCCAACGCCTGGAATTAACGAATGCTTGGAGCAGTAAGGAATTAAAAATACCCCTTCGTCATCACCAAGCTTTGAACGACAAATCGCGATGGCACCACCTTCAAGATATCCCTTTCCCTGATGTTGAGAGAAAGAAAATCTCGATTATTATTGGCACTAACGTTCCTGAAGCGTTCATACCTCTTGATGTTCGTCACTGCGGACCTGAAGCGCCAGTAGCAATACGCTCTTGTCTGGGCTATTCAATCTTGGGCCGAATTGGTCACCCAACCAATCTGCAACGATCCATCGCGACTGCGTCAGTGGTTCGTAATGTGTGCGACGTAGCCGACGATGCTTCCCTCAACCAGCAACTGGAATCGTTTTGGAAACTAGAATCCTTCGGGACAACTCGCAACGATTTGAAGCCTACCTCGGTTCAGGACAGGAAAGCTCTCAAGGTAATAGAAGAAACACTCGTCAAGGTTGATGGTCATTATCAAATGGACCTATTGTGGAAGGATAAAGATGTTCTCCTCCCAAACAACCAGTCAGTGGCAGAATTACGATTACGACATTTGAGGAGGCGTCTGGAACAAGATTGTGAGCTCAAGCAACGATACGTCGCTGCGATAAACGATTACATCAAGAAGGGTTACGCCAAACGACTTACGAAGAAAGAAGAAATCACGCGAACCAACAAAACGTGGTATCTGCCTCATCACCCCGTCGTAAATCCTCACAAACCCGGCAAAGTACGTGCTGTGTTTGATGCTGCGTCGAAATATGGAGCTACATCACTCAACGACCAGCTTCTTGTCGGTCCCGACCTCACAAACAACTTGGTGGGTATCCTGATTCGTTTCAGACAAGATCCAGTTGCTCTCATCGCCGATATAGAAGCGATGTTCCATCAAGTTAAAGTGCGTCCAGAAGACTGTGATGCCTTACGATTTTTGTGGTGGGATGGTGACATCCAAGGGCCGCCGGTATCGTTTAAAATGCTCGTTCACATATTTGGAGCCAAGTCATCGCCGTGTTGCGCGAACAAAGCCTTACTACAGACAGCTGACGATAACGAAACAAAATACGGTAAGGATGTCGCGGACATTGTACGACATAATTTCTATGTAGACGATCTACTGAAATCTACTGGAACGGTTGAAGACGCTACTAGGTTGGCTCGGAACTTAATCGATCTCCTCGCGGAAGGTGGTTTCCGATTGACAAAGTTCATGAGTAATCGGAAGGAAGTTTTGAAATCGATTCCCTCGAAAGAGAGAGCTACGCCCGCTCTTGATTTGGACTTGAACAAGTTGCCAATAAGCCGTACCTTGGGTCTGTGCTGGGACGCGGATTCTGACGAGTTCTACTTTTCATCCATCAAAACGGATAAACCTTCAACTAAACGTGGAATCCTTTCTGTCGTCAGCTCCCTTTTCGATCCACTTGGGTTTTTGCTCCATTTGTCTTGCCCGCCAAAGTACTTCTTCAGGAGCTCTGGCGTCAAGGAGTGGGTTGGGATGATGAAATACAGCCGACAGAACTCAAAGTTTGGCAAAATTGCCTTCGATCGCTTCCGCAGTTATCTAACATCAGAATTCCCAGATGTTATCTTGTGGCTAGGGTCACAGTCCACAGTATCGAGCTTCATGTGTTTTGTGATGCCAGCGAAGTGGCTTATTCAGCCTCTGCCTACCTCAGAATAACAGACTATGAAGGTGGCGTTCACTGCAAGTTTGTAATGGGAAAATGTCGCAACTCACCGATAAAACGACCAACTGTACCTAGATTAGAGCTACTGGCGAGTGTAATGGCTGTTCGACTAAGCAACCTGATACAATCGGAAATGGACTGGGTTATGAAGAACGTGACCTTTTGGACAGATTCGACAACTGTGTTACAGTACATTTACAATGAGAATAGACGATTCCACCGGTTTGTTGCTACACGCCTCGAGGAGATTCACGAGCACACCAAGCCTGAGCAGTGGCGTTATGTTCCAGGGAAACAAAATCCAGCTGACGACGGATCAAGAGGTCTGCCGGGAGAAGCTCTCCAATCCAAATGTCGTTGGTGGTCAGGCCCTGAATTCCTGATTGAAGATGCGAATAAATGGCCCGAATTGAAGATTGCTGAGGTTCCGGTGGACGACCAAGAAGTTCTGAAGAATCGAGTTTGTCAAACCACGTCTACCTCGGATACAGCCTTCTCTCAATTACTTAATTGCTTATCATCCTGGTCGGAAGTTACAAAAATGTGTTTCCTGGTTGATCCGATTTGTGGAATTCATTCAAAATCATTCAACATTTCACCCTTCGTCAACACAGATTACCTTGCTTGAAATACAAAATGCTGCTCGTTTGATCGTGAAATTCGTCCAGAAAGAATATTTCCGAGATGAGCTTCTAGCCTTGAAGACGAACAAGAGAATCAAGTCAAACAGCAGATTGGTGAATCTCTGTCCTGTGATGAAGAAAGGAGTTTTGTGCGTTGGTGGTCGATTGAGACATGCGCCGATAACATCCGAATCTACTAACCCGATGATAGTCCCCAACCAACATCACATCGCGGAAATGATCATCTCTTTTACCATCATGTTTCGGGACATTCCGGTCGTGAGCATGTGTTATCCTTAGTACGACAGCGTTATTGGATCCTAAACGCCCGTGCGTTAACTCGTCAGATTCTCCGTCGATGTGTAAGTTGCCGGAAGCGAAATGCAGCACCTATGACTCAAATGATGGGTGAACTTCCCGCTGCCAGAGTGACACCATACGATCCGCCCTTTACATTCACTGGATTGGACATCTTTGGTCCATTCCTTGTCAAGCGTGGACGTGGTTCCCAAAAGATATATGGCTATATCTTTGTCTGTTTCGTAACAAGAGCTGTTCATATCGAAGATGTCGATTCATTGGAAACGGACTCCTTCATACAAGCACTCAGGCGTTTTGTTTCGTTGCGTGGCGCTGTTAAAGAGATATGGAGCGACAACGGAACGAATTTCATTGGAGCAGAGAAAGAGTTAAGATTGGCAAAGCAAGCGTGGAACCAAAGAGCCATAATCGAATACACACACGAGAAAGGAGTAGAGTGGTATTTTCAACCTTTTAACAGATGGCATTTTCAACCTCCAACCGCGAGTCATATGTCCGGGGTATGGGAACGACTAATTCGAAGTGTACGGAGAACTATGAAGGGCATTCTTGGACATCCACATGCCTTTATAGAACGGGACACACTACGCACTCTCTTTGCCGAAGTCGCCGGTATCCTCAACACACGCCCTTTATGCTCGAGTAGTGACGACCCCAATGACCTGGAAGCATTAACACCGAGTCATTTCCTTCAACAACGACAAGGATTGGCTATACCACCAGGCATATTTGAAAATTCGGAAATCTCTTCCCGCAAGCAATGGAAAAGAGGACAAGTATTGGCAAATCACTTCTGGACTCGGTGGATTCGGGAGTACCTTCCTTTACTACAGCAAAGAAGGAAATGGTTGACGCCCAAAAGAAATTTAAAGGTCAACGATCTCGTTCTTGTGGTTGACGCAATTCAACCCAGAAGTCACTGGAGTCTTGGACGTGTAATCAAGGTATTCCCAGGTAATGATGGTCTGGTGCGAACAGCAGAGGTGAGAACAAAGTCGACAACGCTAGTGAGACCTGTTACGAAGCTTTGTCTCTTGGAAACTAATCCTTAAATTAAATATTGAACGATTTGCGAACCGTTCAACGGGGGGACCATGTTGAGGCGCCCTCAATATATCATGTGACTTTACAAATTAATTGTCAATAATTTGCATGCATTAGCATAACAGTGTAAATTGGCCAGCGTTAACAGGAGAAGAACAGTTGAACTTTGCACCCTCGAAGGAACGATCTGAGGGTGCGGCAATCAGACAGAAGAATCTTAGGGTTAATTTTCGCTACTTTATAGTCTAGTTGTTTCTATCAATGTACCTCGACATTTGGTAAGTTTGTACTAATGTATTAGTGTATTCAATTAATGTTAAAATGCGTAATTTGTAAAAGCGCCTATTAGTAATATGTTGTAATCTGTTGTCAGAATAAAACCACTATCAATCGAGTCACATTCAAGTCGAGAATACATTCCAATCTTTGCATCAAAGAGTACGGGCCGTGCCAGTACACAGAATACAGGCCATAGACTTTCGCGGTTTAAGGGAGACCTAATACTTCACTATAACTAAATCTTCAAAACATCAAACAGCAGAAATAATTTAAATAAACAAGCACTAAACGAGTAAACGTCGAATGTTTTTTTTTCGATTATTAAATCTATGCAGTGATTGCACTCGACTTTATAAAAGCCTTAAAGTAATATTTCTTACATCAAAACTCCGAATTACGCTTTTAAGAACTCTTTTTAAAGTGAAAATAACTAGAAATACATGCATGCAGTAACCCCCCACCATTTCAAATGAAGCAACATATTTCCTGAGCTAGCAAGAGCTAACCTTCAACATTTTGAAATGACCTAAATTAAATAAAAAGCTGATGGCGGTTGTTTCAAATTTTTCGGAAACCTAGAACTATTATCACCTTTTAGGTGAAGTGAAATCATCCGTTTTCCTGCTGCATTACGTTGCAATGAAGTTAATAGCTCTTCACTGATGTAGAAAACCGAGCAAAACGAAATACTGTACATGCAATGGTCATAAGATGTATTCGTACAGCAAACACGAAATAAACCTCGCAAATAAAGTAGGCACCAACCATTACGTACAATGATTGTAAATTACGAGTTTTTCCTTTTCACCACTAACTCCTTCAGTTCAGATGATATTTTAAACTCTTCCCATTCCACATTTCATATCGTGTTTAGTAAACATTTTTTTCAAAAATAGTTGGCAAGATGACAATTAAATTGCTGACGTTTTTCACTGAAACACAAACGTTTCGTCTTAGCCAATCAGCAAGTTGCAAGTTACCAGTCTTCACTTCTTCAAATTTTGCGGGTGCGCACAAGTACCATGACAATTGAACGCCTATGGACCATGACAAGGATCCCACTTTGATCTTTCACAATATCCTTGTGTGATTAATCATCCAACGGAATTCGTACCCTCATAGGGCGCTCCGCGCCCGCTTGGGGATTTTAAAGCCTCAAATAGTCGGTTAAGTCTTTGCAAAACGACAAACCAAGCTCATAAAAATTAATATATTCTTACCAGAAACACGAAATAAACAAAGTATAAATAACCCCCTACAAATTCAAGGACCGGCCCGCGACCAAAAAGTGAAGCAAAAAACATGGCGGATTTTGTCGTTTGCTGACGCCAGATTGACGCCACTGGTTCCTATTCGCCATGGTAGTTACCACTGACCAAGGCTCAATTCTGAGCCCGCTACAAATGCACCCCCCTGGTTTTTGTTTGAAATAGTATTCAGTTCTCATTATTATATTTTCTGAAAAAAGTTTAAACGTCAGTATATTTTTGAACTGAAAACTTTTTGATCACATATGTTCAACGTTTTTGTGAAGATATCAAAGTCGTACACGTTACTTCTGTCAAAAACAGGAAACAAATAACAGATAAATAATAAAACTTCAAGAAATTTGCCGAAACGAAAATGCAGTTGACTGACAGGTAAATATATTATTCATAATTTCATTTTTTAGATAAAGTTTCACCATTTTTTTTCGTTAACAGTCTTTAGATATGATCCCGCTATGTTTTGTCAAAATACTCGGGTGTCATTCCTAATATCCGGGCGGAATTAGTACCCTCGCACGGTGCTTCGCATCAGCTCGGGGATAAATTATTATAATTCAGCATTCTAATATATTCGTAATGAAATATTCATAAAACATTTATATTATACGACATATGCAAACAACAACATAATCTCATTTTCGTGGAATTGTGGACACATCATTTCTGAATTGTATGCTCTAAGTGAACGTGTTTTCGCTCGCTACAAATTGAAATGTAAAAAGTCTAGGTATACCCTTTGTGTCTTTGTTTGTACCCTAACACTTTCAGAAGACAATGCAAATGAATAATACGGTTCTTACCAAAACGTCTTCGTAAAAAACCCATGGCCCATTCTTCATTTTTGTTTTGTTCATCTTCACCGTGCTGTTGCTCAACTGACAGTTTGTATAAAGGTTGCTTTGTTTCTCTCTGTAGTTGTACCCATAGCAATTTTCTTGACTATCACAGAGAATGTGGCACTCTGCTAAACTATTAATGGCATGATTTGATATAAGATCGGATGGTCGCAGTGCTTGATTTCCTGCAAGCAAAATATAGATCATTGAAGTTATTAAATTTGCATTCTATATTAATTATTCACCTTTATTATACAGGGTGTCTCAAAAAAACGAAAACTATTTAAATCACTCATTGTTAAAATTTAAATGCCGTGTGCACGAATTTTGGCCCGTGGGGATTTAGTGCAACTCAGTAAAATGCTAAATGCTTTGTGTTGCTAGAGAAAAGGGACATGTCGAAGGTCATGGTGATTGAGATGCACATTTAAATAAGGTTAATAAATATCATTTTCGCGTACGAGCAAATTTTACTGCATCATATTCATGCATAAAAATGCTTATGGCAAACATTTACACACCTGTGGGTCCAAATTAGGCATTCAAACTCTAACAATTACATTGTTATACGTGATTTCAAAGGTTTTTGGCTTTTTTTAGACACCGTGTATCAGTAAAAGACCGTTTTCCCCTATGCTAATTTGTCTGGTGAAGTGATAAAAAAGAAAGCGCTACTAGTTTTTCCCTGCAAGCATTTTCACAGATCAGATTACATTACCTACTTTTAGGCACGCCTTTGTGTCGCAAATATCAAGAGGTGCATAAGTGAAAGTGGGCTGCTTTCCATATAAATAGTAACCCTTCACTTTTTTTACACGCGGAAAAGTAATGCTTCGATTCCAACACATGGATCAACAAATGCATACTAAAATATGCGATTTATACAACTTTTCAATAAAATTATGACACATACAAGCATTTAACCCAGTTTTTTTATGTTAAATTATCAGCTTGGTATGTCGTTTTACGAAGACCTACTTAACTATATAAGGATCTACATTGAACTTTAAAAATCATTTTTGAAATAATCGTGATTCGGAGTTTTAATAAAACAAATATCACTTTAAATTTCAAAGCAGTATATATTGTCGATTGTATTCATTGCCTAAATTCCATAATCGAAAAACAGCATTCGACGATTAGTGCTTGGGGACTTAATTTGTGCTGTTTCAAAGTTTTGGAGATTTGGCGATAATGAAGTATTTGATAGGTCTCACATAAATTACTCTTACTAAATGTAGCAGAATACTGGTGATTTTTATTTAACTTAATGATTGTTTTCGTTTCCGAAAAACTTGAAACTTCATCCGGCTATGCCTATGGGCTTATTTAAGCCATTTCATAATAATTATAAGCTTAAAAGGTAAAGTTTGGCTAGCCCAGGAAATATTTTGCTTCATTTAAAATGGCGAGGGGGTGCTAGCTGCATGCTGATATTATAGCTTTCTTTGAAGTACGCATACTTTGCAAATCATGCACAACTGTAACTAATTACTAATTTACGTCAAGAAAATAATTAATACACTAAACTCAAAAGGTTAAACCAAAGAGAGTTCGGCATTTTACGGTAACGAAAGAATTTGTTAGTCTCAAGCATTAAGAAACAATGTTCTTAACGTAGGTTTCGTTCTTTAATGAGAATCTGCATGCAGTAAGTCCTTCGGTGGGCATGCATGTACGCTGACTAATAATATGCTAATTTAAACAATCCAGATCAAAGTAACTCATCCATAGTCATCATGCCCAAGATGCCGTTAAAAAAAGCTTACGAAGGGTTCATTATTAATGTCCAGGATTCCTTAGCTCAAAAACTCGACTGAGCAGCTTACGAACAAACTAAGGTTTAAGGAAATCATGTGGAATTCAAGATCCTCTTAAAATTCCTCATTGTACATACATGCTTTGCCATCTTTCGCATGTTGCGAATTAATCCACATTATATATACAATTCAAATTAGCATTTCGCTGTTGAAATATATTTACGATGTGTTCCGCTGTGCTTCAATGGTCAACTGTACTGCAGACGAGAATTGCGTTGGGCAGCCATATACAGCACGCTATAATTATAGTCCCCCAGCCGGTGCAAAGCACAGGTCGAGGGTACTAATTCCGCCCGGATATTTTAATTACGTCCGGGAATGCAAATGTGAAATGAAAGTTGTCCGCCATTATGTCATGGACGTTGCGTGTTTTTGTAAGTTATGCGCATGCGTGAGTTTAAGACGAGTTAAAACTGGTAACTAGCAAACGTTTACAAATGTGCGATTGACTAAATTAAAATTTGGGTTCACGTCAGCATAACTGATATTTTGAATTATGAACTTTTTTTTAAATAATATTTTTCTTTTGGATGGTCTTAGGGATATACGAAAAGTTGAGTCGTAAAATTGATTAAAATATAATGTAAAAGATGCCTTCGGACAGAAAAACTTTCATTCAAATGGATGGTAAAAAATCTACGATTTTAAAGCATTTTTGGAGTGTTTTTGAACAGGTAAATGGGTAGATTTTGTATTTTAAAGCATGCAAGTATTTTATAAGTTTAATATGTGGATTTATCAACAAATGTATGACACCTCTTGGAATTTATTCCTCAATTTCGTTGGAATGATTTTTGATTTGGAAAGTATTTATTTTTTAAGGTTAATCTGTTTAAAAAGTAATTGAAATTTCGCTAAAAATTTGTAGTATTTAAAATTATTCGTATCAATTATGATTAGGCACGGAGTGCCTGCGAGGGTACTAATTCCGAACGAAGATAAGAAATTACACCCGGAGCTTGCGAAAACATGTAAGTCATGTAAGTTTTTAAGTTATGCGCATGCGCGAGCGATGACTGGTGATCAACAAATGTTTCGATTAGCTAAGACAGAAAGTTTGTATTTCATCAATACAGCATGTATTTCAATGAATGAATCAGCAATTTAACTGCCATTTCGTAAAAGCGTTTCATAATTCATAATCATAAACTTTGTGCAAAATAAAACGAAAAGAAACAAGATATATGACGCATGAAAGATAGCAAAAAAGAAGAAAGATACAGTCATGACAAAGCCGTGTAAGAAAAATCATTCATAATCTGCAAGCTTATAAGTGTTTTCAAAAGGTACGTGTTTACTATGTTTATTTCGTATTTGTTTCGCCGTAAGGATGAGCGATATTTGTGTCATTTTCAGCTTTGTATACCGTTTATTTTTTTACACCCATTTGCAAAAACGTTGGCCGCAGATAGATAGATAGATAGATAGATTGATACTCGAAGTCTAATTTGAATTGCATATGATTACATTTGCATGGGATTTCAATCATATTACACAACTTATGCAATTCTATAATTAGATTTCGAGTATCTATCTACATATCTATCTGCGGACAACGTTTTTGTTAACGGGTGTGTATATATATATATATATATATATATATATATATATATATATATATATATATATATTATATATATATATATATATAGATAAAGTATAATCTTGTTGTTCGAAAAGACAAAAGAGTGCTCAATACTAGAAGATGTTATAGTAGAGCGAATTAAGTAGATGAAATTAAGTCTTAAAATGAATTTATTTAGCTATCGCTACTCTGAGTTTCACGATTATCTCGATCTTCAGGCGATTAAATTCAGTTCGTTGGATTGCGTGATTAACGGTCGGCTCACGCGCACTGTTAATGTTTGCGCGTGCGTTTGAAATTTCCAGCATAAAATTTATCGCGATGGCGGCATTTAGCATATAGTTCTGATCTTTTGTTTAAAAGTATATGCTCATCAGCTTTCATTAGGCAAAGTTTTTCTTCAATGCAGAGATTACAACGCTTTCCACCAGGTTTGTGAGGATAAGCATGACGCAGAATTGACCACTTCAACTCGAACTCCGTATTGTCTCTTTTCAATCCCCAGATATACTTTGAGAGCTCCGTCTCCTTTTTATACTTCTCGTTGTTAATCGACTTCTTGTGGTTACGAAATCTTTCTTTGAACGAATTTGCAGTCATTCAGTTTTTTTCACAATATTCGTCCAGCTGTCCGCCCTCTCCACCATCCACGAAACGTAAGCGTCAAAGAAACGTCGTCTGGTTTAACCCCCCATTTAGCAAATCAGTGAAAACAAACATCGCTCGGATATTCCTACAACTTATCGATAAACACTTCCCCTCTACAACTCCTTTGCACAAATTATTCAACCGAAATACAGTAAAAGTTAGCTATAGTTGCATGCCCAACGTTAAAAGTATAATATCTCGCCATAACAAGCAAGTTTTATCCAAACCCATAGTCGCTCCAACTCAAGATAATTGCAACTGTAGAAATCCGAAAGAATGCCCTTTAAATAAGAACTGCTTAACTAAAAGCATTGTGTATAAGGCAAGGGTGGCATCAGTCGACGGGCAAATTAAGGAATATATTGGAATGACTGCAAATTCGTTCAAAGAAAGATTTCGTAACCACAAGAAGTCGATTAACAACGAGAAGTATAAAAAGGAGACGGAGCTCTCAAAGTATATCTGGGGATTGAAAAGAGACAATACGGAGTTCGAGTTGAAGTGGTCAATTCTGCGTCATGCTTATCCTCACAAACCTGGTGGAAAGCGTTGTAATCTCTGCATTGAAGAAAAACTTTGCCTAATGAAAGCTGATGAGCATATACTTTTAAACAAAAGATCACAACTATATGCTAAATGCCGCCATCGCGATAAATTTTATGCTGGAAATTTCAAACGCACGCGCAAACATTAACAGTGCGCGTGAGCCGACCGTTAATCACGCAATCTAACGAACTGAATTTAATCGCCTGAAGATCGAGATAATCGTGAAACTCAGAGTAGCGATAGCTAAATAAATTCATTTTAAGACTTAACTTCATCTACTATATATATATATATATATATATATATATATATATATATATATATATATATATATATATATATAATTTATACACCAGTTATATATATAATTTATACACCAGTTTGCAAAAACGTTGGCCGCAGATAGATATATAGATAGATACCCGAAATCTAATTAGAATGACATATGTTGTGTAATATGATTGAAATCCCATGCAAATGTATTCATATGCAATTCTAATTAGACTTCGAGTATCTATCTATCTATCTATCTATCTGCGGCCAACGTTTTTGCAAATGGGTGATTATATATATATATATATATTATATATATATATATATATATATATATATATTATAATATATATATATTTATATTATAATATATATATATATATATAATATATATATATATATATATATATATTTGTCAATGAAAGTTCTCCGGATTTAAAATTGTTTTTTATTGAGCTTTCGCGACTCGGTACGAGTCTTCTTCACAATATCTAAATTATTTACATGTGTCTAGCTTTATATATTGAAGTTTCGCGCTGTTCTTTTAGACTCTGTATACGTTGAGAGCGTCTGATTGGTTGTTTTGAAGTTGATCTGTTATTAGTGGTAGTGGAGGGTCATGGTTGACTGCATTTCGTTGTCAGGGATGGTCGCTGTGGAATGATTAGATTGTTGTGTATCAGATGCGGGTGGATTTAAGTTATTATTAGTTATATTAATATGATTATTGATAGAGTCCTCACGTTTTGTCTTAAGTTGCAGATAGACTGCAGGAATGTCGGTATGTCTGTTAATAGTATTGTCGTCTGTACTAAACGAAGCTTCTTTGAATTCACGTGCGTGTTTTGTTTGTGCTCAATGGCATTTCTTGTCTCGGTAACACAAAGAAACGACGTAATATATCGGCATTTTTACACTAACTTTCCCAATGAAAACGATTTCCTCACGCTTTTTTCTCAATTCAGTCTCAAATTCTCAATGCAAGTAGATTTTAGATAAGTGTCTCAGCGTTTGCTCTCAAATGTATGGCATTGACTCTGATTGAGTTTGTTATCTTTTTCGCGATTGCATTCAAATATTTTGCTGGCCGTGTAACGGTTTGCATTCAGGGACTGACGTATAAACCGCGTGGGAAGACTAGGGGTTAGGCTTCATTTTTACGCGCTTAAAGTATGGAAGTTATCATTCAAGATTTATATCGGCTCTTTTGTTGGTTCAAATCCTGCAAGGTGTTTAATTTAAATTCATAGCTACGTGCAGGCGATTGTTCCTTTCGTGACTTGACCAATACAAACAAAACGAGCACAGCATCAATTATGACATTAAAATTTAAAGAACTATAAACATTAGACAATGCAATATTTTTCGGATGAAAATAACTTTTCTCTGTCGGAGAGATAATCACTGAGATCAAGATATCAGCCATTGATTCATATAGTTTCAGTTAAAAAAATCATTAATTCATATTATTTTTTTAATGCAACTTGTAACCACCCATTCACGTTATTTCTTTAGCCATGCAGCTGGAGTCGAATTTGCATGTTCATAATTTATTTGCGATGTTTGCACCGATTATCGAGAATCACTTCAATAAATATTCTTTATCGAATAAATACTCTTTATTTAGCATCGAATACACTTTCCCACTTATATTTCGATGCGTTGAAAGTTCCATGCATGCAGGCTATAATAAGTCAGCCATCTTTATATCCTTATATATGTGTATATCGTTATCTGTTTTAATTCTCATTAAACAAAACATGTGACGAAACAAACTTCTTTTATTTTCCTTTGTCGTTTGATTTACATGTGACGAAACAAGCTTCTTTTATTTTCCTTTATTGTTTGATTTTCTTTTTGGCTCAAGTACTACCTTTCATTTTGGAAAACTATATAGTCTGTGAATAATTATTTTTTACTGAGTAAGAATCTTCTTTCCTTAATTTCCTATCTTAGGTCTTTCTAATCGATTGCTTTTACTTTTATATTTCCTGAGTATTAATTATATGATGCTACAAATACCGTCAAGAATTACTTGTAACTTAAATCCTTCTAAGATCAAAAGTAAAAAATCGAAAACCGTCAATTAAACTGTCAACTGCATAGTTGCATGTAAAATGATTTAGTTAAATGCATGTAACAGCTGCAGCGTTTGACGCCTTGAATGCACTGAAGCATATTATATCTTTGCTATATTTTAAAAGATCGTGAATCATTTTAGTTTCTTGGATTCTAACTGAATCTAAGTTTAAAAGTCAGCCCACTAAGCTATGGAGAACGTCACGTGTGGGAGAAGGTGTAAATTGCGTATGTAACATATTCGGGTAGTAGTGCGATTTGTAAAATGTATCATTATAGTGCGATTAGTAAAATTTCATTTTTCGCAACGTTCCCGTTTAGAACTCTGTAATCGTATGTTTCTGCCTTCGTTCACCGGAAAAATCTTTAACTTTACGCATGTAATTTACCTAAAGAAGATGCATTTACCAATCACATTCATGTGACTGTCCTGTTATGCTATGATTCATGAATCAGTAAAACCAGCCCCAAGAAAAACTGAATGATTAAGTATTTTACATCATGTATTTTTCGTTCAAGAAAATATTGCACTAAACATTTAAGGCTAAACCAATGAAAGAGATTGAAAGCTTGAAATATTTACATATTTTACATGGTTTGCCGTCTTTCGCAGGTTGTCGGTGGTCAATGAAGTGTAAGTTTCTGCGATAGACAAAGGATTTATGCATCAATGGCCACCGACAATAGACATCGCCGATGAACTACGACATATGAAAACCAGGCATGGGCCTATAAGTCGTTCAGTGCATTTTAATAATAGGGTAAACACAATCGCTAGGAACAGAAATCATCCCTGGACATCTTGAACAAGATGCCGTTAAATAACGCTTATCTTTATAGGTGGTTTCTTATCAAAATCTAGCATTCCTTAGCTCAAAGATTCGACTAAAAAGCCTAGGAATAAACTTTGAGAAAGTTCAGGAAGTATCAAGCAAGAAAAGGATATAATATTTATGAGGCAAAATCTTTGGGAAAATTGCAAAATATTTAAGCCCCTACCTTCATTTGTGCGCCTAAAATTCCTCAATGTGCATGGTTTGCCATGTTTTGCGGGTTGTGCGTTCACCGTTTGTAAAATTACTACAAACAGTGCGTTCAAAATTAACATTTTGTCGCAGAAATATAGGTGAATGCGAAGTGTTAACGTTACGCCTGTGTTGAGTCCACTGTCTGCAGTCAATAGCGCCAGGCATCTATAACAGTGCTTTAATTGCATAGCAGGTGCATGCTTTTTGTCATGCAATAACTGCAGTTAATTTGTTATGATATTTTTCTAAAACGCGATCTGAAACCACCAACTGAAGCTTAAGACAAAGGAAAAGCACACATGCTGAGATTTGAATATTTAAAAGTCTGCAAAAAATTGATATAATCGTAGTTTAGTGGATCGGGAACTACCTGATCGAGTTCCGATTTTGTTTTAATTTCGCTCAAGTGCTTCAAGATTATGATTTGATAATCAAAAAATTAGTCGTCCACATTTTTGAGAGAAGCTTTACATTAGCATTAATTGAATTTACAACAATAGAGAAGGCAATGTCTTTCTAATTAATCGTTCGCTTTTACTGCTATTTTTGCTTAAGTTAATGATACATGTATTATTTGCTACGAACACCAAGGTAAACAGCCAAAAATGCCAAAAGAAAAACCGAAAAGCTTCAGCTAAATGCATACGACAGCTGCAGCGAAGAATAGACACATGTTTGCTATTTTTGTAAAAGATCGTGAATCATTCAGTTGATCAAAGTATAAAAATCCACTGAATTATCAGTTTCTTTAATACTTCGGAAAATTTTTTTTTGTCATAAAAAAAATAAAATGCATGCATGCATGCAAATATTCTGATTTGTTCCTCTTTTCGATCGGGCCATCAAAGCACGGAAATCATTAAAAGATTGTTTTAGAATTTTTTTATTTTCATGGGGTCATCATGACGAATCTAGAAAATTTCGGCCCCTCGTGATGAATAAGTTGGCAATTTATACTAATGAATCGGACAATTTTTTTTGAAATCGTTCGCATGCTCCCCTGCTGTCGATTTAGTTTTGAATTCATTCAGTTACGTGGGAAGTGGTTTTTTCGTGACTTGACGAATACAAACAAAACGTGCACAGCACTAATTTCGTCGTTAATATTTAAAGACATGTAAACGTTAGAAGATAATTTCCCATCACGGGCGAAAAAAATAAGATGGTTGGAATCTTCTGTTCTGTTAATTTCAATTAATAGAGTTGACACAAGTCGTCGTTTACTTTTTACCGACGGAAAAATAATCACTGAGATGAAAACATCAGTAGTTCATACTATTTTTTTGAAAAAATCTTTAATTCATATTTTTGAATGCAACTTGTAAATACCCATTGCTACGTTAATGCTTTAATCAGATGCAGACGAACGAGTTTATAGCATCACATAATTATTTCCGACTAAAGATGAAGAATCACTTCACTAAATATTCCGCGTTAGCTACCTTAGCTTCCTTGCTGAGGATAAGTTCAATAATTTTAACGCTATAGTTTGGCATGGAAATATATTTCACTGATAAATTTATAATGAGGGGGCTCACTACTCTTATCAAGAGCCAGTCATGTTGTAAAATCCCACATAAAATGTCCGCGTATCATATTTTCCAACTTAAAATGTCCGCGTATAGATATTTTAAACTCTCAAAGCACATGCAGTCATGCACTCTTGATATACAGCGGGTATAAAGAAAGAGAATTGAATGTCTGGCGATAGTATTGGCCCATGCTTGCGTAAACAATTTTATACATAGCAATTGGTTATTTAAAAGTTATTTGGTTTCATCCAACAAAGGATTAGTCATATTTGATTTGATTCACTTGTGTTTACGCACTTAGAGGTTCTGCAGGGTGTCTCAAAAAAACGATAACCTTTCAAAAAACGCATAACAATATGTAATTGTTAAAGTTTGAATGCCTATAGCACTCTGTTGGGACCCACAGGTGTGTAAATGTTTGCTTTTCTCTAGCAACACAAAGCATTTAGCATTTTACTGAGTTGCATTAAATCCCTACGGGCTAAAATTCGTGCACACGGCATTCATATTTTAACAATGAGTGATTTCAATAGTTTTCGGTTTTTTTGAGACACCCTGTATACAGGGTTAGTAAGAAAAAACAGACACTTTTGAAATTCAATTAGCCGCGAACTTCTGGCTGGAATTTGACAATTCTCATTGTGTACAATCAACAAGACGTGGTTAATTAATGCGAAAGTGTTTAAACCAATTGAACAAATTCCACGTTCTTTTTCAATTCCGAGCTTAGAATGCATTTTAACTCCCAAAAGTATACACAGCAAAAAATCATTTTCTTATTTCAAGAAAAAAAACTCATTTTAAGAAAATTTTCTTAAAATGAGTTCAAATTTTCTTGGGAGAATAATAAGAAAATTTTCTTACTTTTTTTCTTAAGAAATTTTTTCTTAAGAAAATTTTCTTGGAATAAGAAAAGTTGCACACAAATAATTTCTCAGTTTAAGAAAATTTTCTTGAAATTAGTCCAAAATTTCTTATAGAATGTTCATAATGAGAAAAAATTTTCTTAAGAAATTTGTCTTAAGAAATATTTCCAAGAAAATATTTTTTTATAATAAGAAAAGTTAATTCTCAAGAAACCCTAGAAACTCTGACATGATATTTTGTTATAAGTAAGAATGTAATGTAAATTTACTAAAATATTCATGAGTCATAATATAGAATACACAGCAGACATTAATACATGAGAATTATAGGCCCTACATGATTATATAGAAATACAGAGAAATGCATGATTATATATAATGATGCACCCCGGCTTTGAAGGTTATGTATTTGTCCAGTGTTTATTTGACATGTTTTCAAATATCAATTATTGCAGTACAAATCAATTATTGCAAAAGGATTTTTGTGGTCCTTAAAATCAGACGAGACATCATCCGATAAATTTGAGAGTAAATAATTTAAAAATTGGTGTGAAGTAAATCCTAAGTTCACACTTAACTTAAAATAAAACTTTGCAATCATGTTAGGAATTGAGTACATCAAACAAAAAATACTGGTAAATAATAATTTAGCTACTCTGGGGAATTTTAAGCTATTCTTTAGCTATTCCCTGCTATACCGGCATCTTTAAGAAAACTACTTTAAGACCATAATTTATCAAATACACCCATCCTTAAACCCATTTTACACTGCTTTTCTACCTCCGTATTATAGTTTAAATTCCAATCAATTCACCATGAAAATACTTGTAATTAATTCAAACAATATATAGATAGAGACCTTATCCAATGAAATCAAATGGTGTTAAATCCAAAAATTGTCCCTAACAAAATATGGATGGATAAATGTATCTTTTAATGATATAGGCAGACTCTGATGCACAATTTATACCCTTTGGAACAGTCTCAACCCTACTGTGGAGAAGCACTGTTACATTAATCCCTCTGGATTTAGTAATTAGTATCAATCTGAAAATACAACTCAACTCCTATCCTTCATTTCAAACAAAGACATTAGAAACACTGCCATATGCTGCTCCTTAGTTATATATATCACAACATTGGACTATTCTGTTTTGCTCCTCTGAGGTATCCTAGGCCATAATTGCTGAGGAATTCTAAGGTATTGTTTAGCTATCCCTGCTATTAGTGCTATAGCCAACTATTTAACTATATAAACAGATAATAACATGGAAAATCATAGCGCAAATCATTGAACGATGAAAATACAATTCTTGATCTATGATAGGGTGGAATAAAGGCTAACGAAGGCTAACAAATAAAGGCTTATACGTTGTATATAATAACATACTCGATCAGCATGTTGGCATATGACATCATGAAAAGTGATGAAACATCAACTCACCTTATGAAATACCACAAATTTGCGCCGATATAGTGTATATTTTCTCACATCCTAAACGTCCATATCTTTATCGGTAATATATAAATTTAATAACAAGATACAAATGCCATATTCGCCGTAAAAAAACAATATTTCTTTACTATGCGTTAATAGCGTTATAGGTTGTTTCGCTAAGTATTCAAATTTCCCTCGTGGTCTACGCTCGAAAGGCATAATGGGATAAATGGAATAATCAGGCTCTGCGTCAGGCTGGACCATATAATTATAAGTATTAACTTGGAATGCTTTGAATTATCTCACGCTGGATTTCCGTAAATGAAAACAGCATTTTGCAAACATTATATTATGACTTTGTTCTATTTTAACGGTTCTTGACCGAATACGTCACGCCATGCTTGTAAAGTGCAAGTAAGAAAAGCTTCATTGTTGACTAGGGCACTTTACTCATACTGATAATTAGCTAAATTGATAAAATCATCTAATGATCAGAACGAAAAACAATGAAATATGAACCATATGACTTTTTGAAATCAGCAAACTTCAACAATAACGAACATTTGAAATTACCTATCGATCGAAACATGCATCATTAACATTCGTAAGGCCATTCTGGTCACCCAGAACCAATTTGGTTAAACATGAACAAAATTTGTCTCTATTTAACCAAACTGGATAATGGGAGAATTATCACCACCTATCGATCGAAACGTGCATCATTAACATTCGTAAAGCCGTTCTGGTCACCCAGAACCGGGTTGGTTAAACATGAACAAAATTTGTCTCTATTTAACCAAACTGGGTAATGGGAAAATTATCACCACCCATCGATCGAAACATGCATCATTAACATTCGTGAAGCCATTCTGGTCACCCAGAACCAATTTGGTTAAACATGAACAAAATTTGTCTCTAGTTTAACCGAACTGGATAATGGGAGAATTATCACCACCTATCGATCGAAACATGCATCATTAACAATCGTAAAGCCGTTCTGGTCACCCAGAACCGGGTTGGTTGAACATGAACAAAATTTGTCTCTATTTAACCAAACTGGGTAATGGGAGAAATATCACCACCTATCGATCGAAACATGCATCATTAACAATCGTAAAGCCGTTCTGGTCACCCAGAACCAAGTTGGTTAAACATGAACAAAATTTGTCTCTACTTAACCAAACTGGGTAATGGGAGAATTATCACCACCTATCGATCGAAACATGCATCATTAACCCTGCTAATGCTGTTCTGGTAAACAAGAAATTGTCTCCATTTTGTTTAATTTTGTTACTTTTTCCATCCATAGATGGCGATAATTCTCCCATTACCCAGTTTGGTTAAGTAGAGACAAATTTTGTTCATGTTTAACCAACTTGGTTCTGGGTGACCAGAACGGCTTTACAATTGTTAACGATGCATGTTTCGATCGTTAGGTGGTGATAATTCTCCCATTACCCAGTTTGGTTAAATAGAGACAAATTTTGTTCATGTTTAACCAACCCGGTTCTGGGTGACCAGAACGGCATTACGAATGTTAATGATGCATGTTTCGATCGATAGGTGGTGATAATTCTCCAATTACCCAGTTTGGTTAAATAGAGACAAATTTTGTTCATGTTTAACCAACCCGGTTCTGGTGACCAGAACGGCATTACGAATGTTAATGATGCATGTTTCGATTGATAGGTGGTGATAATTCTCCCATTACCCAGTTTGGTTAAATAGGGACAAATTTTGTTCATGTTTAACCAACCCGGTTCTGGGTGACCAGAACGGCATTACGAATGTTAATGATGCATGTTTCGATCGATAGGTGGTGATAATTCTCCCATTACCCAGTTTGGTTAAATAGAGACAAATTTTGTTCATGTTTAACCAAATTGGTTCTGGGTGACCAGAACGGCATTACGAATGTTAATGATGCATGTTTCGATCGATAGGTGGTGATAATTCTCCCATTACCCAGTCTGGTTAAATGGAGACAAATTTTGTTCATGTTTAACCAACTCGGTTCTCAGTTACAAGAACGGCTTTACGAATCTTAATGATGCATGCAACTATGTATAGGCAACCATAACAGTATGCAAACTTAGTTTTGGAAAAAAGGAATGTAACAAGAATTGTTTTTGGAGACCATTAAGCTATTTTAAAAGGTTAGGGTTAGGGTCCTTTGCTTGCTCAATGTACAAGGTTTTACATTCACGATCGAGTTATTCACTATTTCGAGTGAGCTTTTTCGGCCATGTATTTTGGTCATTATAAAATAGTATATATATATTTTTGGTCATTATAAAATAGTATATATATATATATATATATTAATATATATATATATATATATATATATATACATATACATTATATATATATATATATATATATATATATACATATACATATACATAATATATATATATATATATATATATATATATATATATATATATATATATATATATATATATATATATATATTTATTGAGAATTACATTTTCTACTACATTTCGCAATAACAATCCGTAATACGTAGTAGATACGGGTATATATATTAATTTATATTTGCATTTAACTTGTCAAGAACTTCTTCCGCTCGAAATCGACTAACTTTTTTTGAGGACATCATCCATGAGGAAATCTATATTAAAAAGAATAATGAAATGACCACAGTCCGGATATGGGTTTTAGGGATGGCTCGTCAACCAGTCAGAATAAAGAACTTTGAAAAGCCATATAATAATAAGGAATACGAATTTAGAAAATAGGTATTATGGTTGGCATGAGTTTAGGTTTATCGGAATATACTGCATGCATAAAATTTCCCAGTGACTAACTTCTTGCATTAAAACATCTAGCTTGTAGGATATTATATTTTCACGAGATTGTTCAACGGTTTCAGGCCAACAATCATTCTTGGTGATTATCTTCTCCAGTTTGCTCAATAGAACTTCAACCTTAGTACAAAGAAGAAAGATGTAGTACAGGTCGCTGGAAAATTTTCTTCCAATGTTTTTTAAGAGTGAAACTCACTGTGTCGTCGGTCATCACCAATGAACGTGCGCGCTTCAAAGATCTATACGAGTGAGCCTTCAAGTAGTCCAAGCGGCGACTTTTAATCCTCCCCTTCACAAGATCTTGAACAAACCCCTAAATATGTGAATTCGCGTTATTTCTGCTTCTTCGATTAAACGGTATCTATCCAGCAGTATCTAACTTATATTATCGCGTTCTATAATTTGTACGTGAATCAAATTTTGAAAACTCAATAAAAAAGACACCAATACGGAAAAAGAAAGCGTGACAATTTAGTCCCGCGTGAGGGCCGAAGCTAAATGTCGAGCATTTATTCATATAACTATATACATATACCGTACGTCCAATCGCTTTCAAGGCGAAACCAGCACCGCAAAAGGTGAATATGCCTCCCCTGCCACCATCTAGTTTCGGACGTGTATTTTTAAAATCAGCAACCTGTAACTTAGCGTCTGTGCAAACACTTTCAAACTCTTGTGGAGTTAAACCGATTTGACTACACAAAAAAAAATACAAATGATATTTAAGTCCATACTTATTTTCCAATTAAAATCGTCAATAAACGTCAGACTGCATTCGTGAAGTAAACTTACACACTTGTTATTTCATCGACAGGTGTACCATAACAAACAGCGATCACACTGCACCCATTTCGCTTTCTTTCCACCCTCTCGATCAAACTGGTACTGGCATGAGTCTCCAGCTCCACAAAAACCCGTGAATGATTTAGAGAAAGTATTGTAAGCTAAAAACAAAGCACGAAATCATTGTCACTTATGTCCGTCTTGAAATCGACAATTTTTCCATTATATTTATGCAATATTATTATATCCATGCAATGTCTACATTATGTATATAGCTTATTGAATAGAAATATATAAACAGTTAAACAGGTACATATTATTATAACCATTTTCGTCCCGGCATTTTCGTAGCGGGATAATGTGATTTCGAATCCCATCTCCACTTAGCGTACACCAGAGGATGTGAATTGGTGGTACATTGGGCGAAACATCCAGTGGAATTATTTCTGTATTGTACAGCTCAGTGCCAGGCGCACTGCATGCAGTGCTGTACAATACGACGTTTCAATGCATCCGCCATTAGTAGAATCTGGAGGTAACCTGAAAGACACGGTTTAGTTTAAAGCCAGTTTTCCACTAGGCGGAATTTTTCAACCGAACGAAATTTTTCGTCCGATATTCTTTTCAATTGTGAGTATTCGTCCGTAGCAGTCTAGCAGATTCCCTTCACCGGTCACAATTGAAAAGAAAATCAAGCGAAAATTTTCGTTCAATCGAAAAATTCTGCCTTGTGGAAAACCGTTGTTTGAATTTTACTTTAAACTATAGCTACTGTTCTAATTACCAAAAAAGAACTTGTGAAACAATAATAGATTTAAAAAAAAATACCCACCCGAATATCGCCCATCAAAGACGGTCCGCATGATTTCTTTTTTATACACATACATAAACTTCTCCTCCTCAGACCAATTACTATTAATGCCATTTAGAACTTCGTCCTCGGATATCGTGTGAAGAAACACGTCAAGATCATCGCCAATCAGAAACTATACATCGAAACAGAGGCATGCAACAATCATAAGAAATCAAGCTACACTTTATGTTAACTTTTTCAGGTACCTGAATATTCTTTTGGTAATATTCCTCTTTTGAACAACCTTGATGCAGCATAAGCATTTTAAAAATTGGATACTCGTCCTCCATTTCCGAAATCACCGTAGCAATGGCTCGAAAGAAGCAATTTCCATCTGGTGTCACTTTTCCTGGCTCCAAACCATTCTTCAAAACATTTTTTGGAATCTGGCAACGCATACTATAAAGTATAAAAGAACAGTTTGGTATAGGTCGAAATAAACCCTATTTTCCAATAGTTGTCATGCGCTGAGGTGCAGTCTAAAGAGTTAAAGAATTCCAAAGCCAATACGTTATCCATACCTTCTATCAACATCCATTGTGTAAGTAGTATTCTGTTCCTTAATTGGTTTCTCGTACCCTGGTTTCAAAGGACGTCTGCCTTCCACTTCTTTCACACACGATACAAAATCTAGCCAATTTTTCACAGTTTTCAGGTACTGAAATATCTTTAGATATTCATCTGGTTCATAAATTGTGCAGGTCTTAAAAAAGGCATAAAAATATAAAGGCATAAAACACACCTACACATACACAAACATTGAAAACAGAAAAGTTGACTCACACTCAATACTTTTTTTAATCCTGACATTGCTTCATTGTGTGTTGAGGAATATGTAGAGGTACTGGCATCCTTACCATCATCACTTCCACCAACAACATTGCTTTCATTTTCAGCATAATTTTCACCACCAATATTAGTAGTATCAACATTACTGCTATTATTAATACCACCATGACCACCACTATACCATGAAGAACATCACTTCCACCACCAACATTACTTTGTCTTTCAGCATCATTTTTGCCATCAATATCACCACTATCAATATTGTCTCTACCATCTACATCATTCTTAGTGTTGGAGAAACTAGCCCTATCCAGATCACTACCACGATTGCTATTATCAATATTGTTAACATTACTAGCACCACCAATGCCACCACCATTATTATTATCCCTATGATATGCAACTTCCCCATCATTTGCGAACATATCATGATTGATATATCCTCCAATTATTTTATCCAATTGACGGACAGATAACCGGGGCTTTCCATTATTCGGATCACTTAAAGGAATGTTCTCTAGCCACCAAATAGGGCAATCCATTTCCTTCCAATTGGCCTTAATAGTTCCTTAATAAGAAACATTTTTCTTTTGAAATAAATATACATATGTTATTTACCAGTCTGAGGCCAAAGGCCAAAAGACGACTGAACTGGTAAATAATAGATTTATTTTTTTAATTACCCACCCCCCATGCATGCTTTTAAACCATACGATTCTGTACAGCCTCGTACAGACCGGAAAGAATAAAGTATTTTGTTTCTTATAAACGAACAAAATAAACTTTGTATATATAAACATAAAACTAGTAATAATCAAAGATTAGTGAAGTGCGTTCGACTCCGAAAGATCAATTCAATCTAAAAATATATTGCAAAAGATATCAAGCCATTTTCATAGGGAAATCAGGCAAGTTATTTATTTACTTAATAACAAGGTGGGATATACTCACATAATATAGTTCTAATGGCTGTAAATAGATTAGAAATTACAACTGTAACAAAATTTAATAATGACAAAAGTCATGAATACAACGCCCTAATATAAACATGATGAAATGGTCATACAGTTCCTTGTTGTTCCTTGTATTATGAAATGAAAATATAAAATTAGTAAAGTTAAATTTGAACAAACCAGTGAAATTGAACTCTAGTACAATAGTTTTTAATGTCATAATTACACATAATGTTCAAGTTAGACGACTTGGGTCACTTGGCCTGTAAGAGAGTCGTAGGTAAAATAATACAATGTTTCATAATTTTCCAAGATTGTGGCAACTATGTCATCTTCTGTAGCTGACTGAAGATCATAGGTGGCATTTAGCATACGAAGTAACGATTCAGTGGTGGTGTGGTTGAGTCGCATTTGAAGATTCTTCGTTGATTGGTCTTGTTGCCTGACAAGAATTCGTAAATTCCAATTAACATTACAGGTTGAAGGAAGCTGCTGCAATTTGCAGAAGCGGCACACAGCTTTGTTGGATGAAAGAATCTCGAGGCCTTGTTTTTGACATCCATTACAGGACAGGGTCTTGGAAGCTTGTTGGACTCCGATAATTTTGGCCATAACTTCTGTTGTCGTGTCAATTTCATGCTCATACGCAGCAACAGGGGCATCAAAGGCTGCAGATTCAACCGCAGAAAACTCTTCGTTCTTCGGTGTGTTGAGATAATTTTCGAATCTGGTACACTTTATTCTTACATTTTTCAAGACGTAAGTGTGGTCTACATCAAGAGTATTGACAAAGTCGCCCCATAGAACCAGTTTAATATAACCGCTTGGATTTGCTACGATGACATCTTGTTTTCTGACCCTGCCAAAGCGCGTTGCTTGTATTTTCTGACCCGACACTTTTAGGACTTTCCCTTTAATAGTTATCAATTTCTCCGACACCAAATTGGATACTGAAGAAACGGAGACAGGTTCTCCAGTTGCAGACTGGGATAATTCTTCAGAAAAGGCAAAGTCGACCTCGCCTTGTTCGACTGGGGTGATCGTGGTATACTTTGTTATTGTTACATTGTTTTCATCATTTCTTGCTCGTTTAAAGTTTTTAATCTTGACTGGACTTTTGGTGGTTGCGACGGCGCTCATCTCAGATCTCTTTTCTGGCGAAAAACATACGCCTCTCAGTGCCCTGTTATCACACTGAACCACACAGTTGAAGTACTTTCGTTTTGATTCAGTTCACTGTTTTAACTTGCGAAATGTTGTGCAAATAGCACAACAGGGTTTCTACATATAACACAAAAAGGAATGAAGATAAGTATTGAATAACATCGACAGCTGGTGGAACTGGTGTTATCAGACCCTGATCAAAATACACTGTTTCGATAATTACGTTATTTGGCCTCGTACCCTAGCTTTCATGAATCGTGAGCCAATCGCCTTGCGTCTGTTACTATTATACCTATACAAGACTTACCTGGTGGTGTATTAGAATTTGGATCATCAGCCATCTGCAAGAAAGAAATGTTATTAATGTTGTTACTGATAACTTTATTATTTTAACAATAATTCAAAAAAATAGAACTTACTTTATTTTGATATGACCTCAGCGGAACTGTGAAAAAATAAAAAAAATACTTCACTGTCTTATGAAAAGCAAGAAAGCTGATGGTAATTAACTGTACAGTAGCATAAACTTTGAATTTACGAACAATTAAGCAAAAATAAATACAATTACTATTCTACGATTGTAACTTTTAAAATAATTCCCCGAGGAAGCGGTAAAATTTCCAAAAAATAAAATTAAAGATTTTGCCCTATAAATTGTTCAAATGTTTTTTTGGCCATTTCATGTAATCTATCCTCCTCTTTTCGTCTGTACTGGAATGTTTTCAATGAATTAAGTTTTGATAAACGCTCATAAGTCATAGGCTCAATGACACACGATGAGAGTGTTCTCACTCTACTTAAAGCCACATACGTCATTCCGGGACAACTTTCTTTCTTTCCAATATTAATCCAAGCTTTAGATAAAGTAAGACCTTGACTTTTATGTATTGTTATGGCCCAAGCTAATCGTAAAGGGAGTTGTTGCCTTTCATGGAATCTATCTAATGACTGGGTAGTAACATTGATGGGGCATATTGGTACATAGTTCGAGAGTGTCTGACAAAGAGATGGACCTCTGTAATTATCAAATTTAACAACAACTGCTATTGGCAGATCAGGAGGATGGTGGTTATTTTCATATATAAAATATTCAACAGTGCCTGTCGCACCATTGCAAAGACCAACAGTCGGCCATAAATTCATTGTCAGCATAATCTTCGCACCCTTAGCTAAATACAGCACAGGCTGAAGGCCAGAAAACTCATCTGCAGGAATTTTTCGAGCGGTGGCAGAAGAATGTCGAGCGTTTATTTGAGCAATTGGTTTTTGAAGTTTGACAAGGTTTTCATAATTAAAATTAGCAACTTCCTCATTGCTATAAAACAATCTTGTTGCATCATTAAATTCGGATAATTGGAAATTTTTAAAGGTTGTCGAGTCAAAAGCAGTTTCCAGTCATCTACTGTTGATTCACCTTTTCTTAGCCTCAGCAATAACTCTCTAAATCGTGTTTGCTCTGGGTCATTTCCCTGTACACGCTGATTAACATCGAGTTTAACTACATTATCAAACATCTGATATGTAACATATCCCTGTTCACCAATACTATTCGTTGGTACCGCATGATAAAGCGGCTTGTCTGCTACTGGAGGTAATTAGCCTGGATCACCACATAAAATCATAGATTTACACCAAGCAATCTGTCTTGGTAACCAGACACTTGCTTACACCGTCTATCTATCCAACCAAATGTCATTTGACCAAGCATGGAATATTCGTCAATTATGACATAATCAATTTTGCTCAAAGATTCTTGTAATCTTATCAAACTCTGCCCTGTAAGATCTTTATTACCTTTCGAACCAACTGGTAGTTTCAAAAGTGAGTGAACTGTCACTCCATTTATATTAAAGGCAGCCTTACCCGTTGTAGCAGTGACCGCACATTTCTCACCTAGTAGCACCCGGATAGCATTTATAAGATAGCTTTTGCAGTACCTGCAACCCCATTAATGATAAGGGCAAGTGAGACTTTGTTTCTATCAGCTGACGTGTTGTTCAGGTGAGAATGGACAATGTTATATGCAAGTGTCTGCATTTCACTAAAGCTATCAATATCAATATTTTCGTGGTTATCATGTAAAACTTGATCTGCTGTGCTCTCATATTTTTTATCCAGGTAGGCATATCGCCAATTTGTTGCTCAGAAAAATGAGCTCTATCACAGTTCCAGTCATAAACAGATTCTAAGTTTGTTTCCAAAGAATGTGTAAAAGGTGTATGAAGATCTGATATGACCATCCATTCTTCACGTGTGTTTCCGGATTCTGTATCAACTACCTGTTCTTCGGGCTCTTTTGGACGCTGAATCACAGATTGAAGTTTATCGAACCAGTCAGGTACATTTTCCTTTGCGTATTGTGTTTGAAGAAATTCTTGCCATTTACTGATCATATTTTCATTTGATGGCTCTACATTATCCCAAGCACTTTCTTGTGTTATTTGCCAAGGCTTGTATCTTAAAAGTTGATATTTGCAATACTGAGAAAAGTTTGGACCTGCTGGATTTGGTGAATATGTAGGAAAAATTCTAGGAACTACATTATCTGGAAGCTTTGCAAGCTTATTGTTCACAACTTTAAATTGTGTCGCAAATTGAACGAGATTTAATTTGGTTGTATCAATTGCACTGCAGTATTGCGCACGATTAGCGTAAATATCAAGTAGGGAATTGTTAGAACAGACTTCACCATCTGCTGAAAACACGTTAATCCTGCGTGACCCATTCAAGCAAACAGGTATCACATTGAAGCTTGAACTGTGAAGTTTAAGAGAGAGCAGATGATGCATTGTTTCTTGTGCAGCATAATCTCTTTCACCAGCAGTTTTCATAATAATTTTTTAATAGCTTTATGAGAATTAGCATTGCTAGGAGTATTATTTACAATCCTGTTAAATGCTTCTTTAAGCACAGTGGTCCTAGGCTCACATTTTGCAGCGTATTTGGTAAGATACTCGACACAAGCATAGTGGTCAATAACTATTTGTATATCACAATTCGCTCTCCAACCTTGCAGTTGAAGCTGCTGGTGGTTATTTAGCCGAGAATCATTTCTCCTTGTGACCATTTTAGCTGTAAATTGTTGCTCATGACCATTAGTATTAACTTCTTCAAATTCTAGCCTCGTCTTACAGCATTTTTCCTGTGGATAATTAAATCTACATTTTGGTTCAGAAGTAGGGGGCTTTTTTCTTAAGCAATAATTGGTGCTACAACGTGTATGGCGTTGAACCATACTTAAAAGATCACAATAATCGTCATGCATATCACCATCTGAAATGTCATCATAGCGCTTTTGGCATGGATGTGTTTCTGGTCTAAGCCACAATCCATCATCTGGTGGATTTGGGTTCAATGTAGAAAGCAACCAATCTACATACTTACAAGCTAATTCAGAAGCTTTCTTACCAGCAATAATATCATTGTCGAGCGCTAGTGTGTTTTCAATTTCTTTGTTTTCATTTTTGAACCTTTGTGCTATGAAGCCCTTAAGAGCAATCTTAGTTAGATCACACAAACCAGGGTCATTGTTTAGTTTTGCAATCCCATGGCAATGTATGCTTCCTCGTGCTTGGTATTCGAATCTATACCAATGCCATTTGGCATCAAGTGTTTTGTACAACCAGTGCTTGATGAAACTTTCAAGTCTTTGAGTAAAAAACCAATCTACAATATGTGGGTTATTGATTACTGCTTGTCGCCTTTCTTCACTAGTGGCATTGACGCTCCCAAGTAGTGCATGTAAATCTGGCCAATACATGTCTGCTGATGAGAATGTAAAGAAAAATGTGGGGGTTCCAACTGTTGTTACAATGGCTTTGAGTTCTTCTCTTACTTTATACCAGTAAGCATTAGAGCCAGCAATATTTGCTACATATCGGGATATTTTAGAAAGAAAGGCATTACTGTTACTAGAACTTGTAGCCATTTCACGCAGTTCATCTATTGTCAAGTGAGCATCCCCTGGATTTTGTTTAAGAAATATTCCGCCTTGTTGCAAGGTTCGTTTTCTCTGTATCATGTTAAATACCCAATAGCTAAACCTCGGGTGACTGGCGAATCTATAAATCCATTTGCCATCAATGTTTTCAGCAAATTTGATTAGGTGCTTTACTCTTTCAGCCAAAGGAATATCCTTTAAAAGCGAGGGATTTGTTGGATCTCCTTTACCAACAGGAAATAATGTAGGAAATGCTAGTGTAGCTAAAAAGGGTGTTTCATATTCATTAATGGGCTGGTCATCAACTGTGGGCCAATCTATTTTTTCTTTTTGACAAATATGATTTTGTATGGCAACCACTTCTTGTGGTTGTGTTTGATTAACTGGCATAAAGCTACTAACTTCTGTTGTCTGATTATAAACTTTATCTTCATCATTTTCAGTAGGAGGACCCAAGTCAGGTAAAGTAATTTCTTCAAGCACACTATCACTAACACATTCAACAGTCATGATCTCAGATGGTACACCATCAACTGGTAATGACTCCAAAGCTTGTTTACTAATAGTAACATTTTTATAATGTGGATTGTTTTGCAAAAGCCATAATAAAGCATCCTGCACTTTTTTCCTTCTAACTTTTACATCTTTAAATGTATTGCCCTGACCTTTCATTTTTACTATAATTATAGACAGGTCCTTAGGATACCTGGGCAAAACTGATGCAAGCTTTTCAACATGCTGAGGCAAATTAATGCAATGTCCAGAATAAGCTCTCTGCCCACCAGGTTTAACATAAACCCTCATTATTGGAAGGGCTCGAGCAATTAGCATTTCTTCTGTTTGAGTTAAACCTTGTAACTCAACAGGTACTGATCCTGGTATCATGGCATTGTCTTCAGAAAATCTTTTTGGAATATTTTTATCTCTAGGGCATCGTAAGCAAACATGTGTATCAGATTTTGGTTTGGTGTTGATTGGCCATGCCTCACAGCAGACTGTGCATTGGAAAATTGAATATTGCATAGATTTGTGAAATTGATTCATGTTGAATTTTGCCCAACTTTGATCATGTAATAGACCATTTTTTATGCTATCAAATTCATTCAAATATTTAGTTTTAACTGAGTCACCAAGATAATCAGAGGCACTGGATGCCTTTTTCTTTTTAGCACACTTAGGGTTCACTACATCTTTGCTTTCATTTGCTCTGCATGATTTTTTGAATGTGGTCTGCTTTTCAAGCCGGAGCTTTTTTGCATGCGTAGTTTCATTGGATCGCTGTTGCTTAGCAACTACTCTCTTTTTTGTAAGCATTTCTTTTCTTTTATTATCAGTTTCCTTGTCTGTACTTGGTAAAGTAGAGACATAATGTTTATTATTCAGATAACCCAGAAAAACAATATTTTGCCTTTGAGGCAATTTAACAGGTGTTATAATGGTTGCATTTGGATTTGCACTTGAATCAGTAATATGAATAGTACAGCAGAGTGCATTTGCCACTGCTTGCATGATTATGTTATCACACCAAGTTCCAGCTTTAGACATTTCCTGGATATATCTATCCCATGACATGTGCACAATATTTTTAATATACAGGCTTGGATTGTTAATTAAATGGTTTATTCCAGCATTACGAATTTGAAAATGATAATCTGATTTTTTATACAAAGCATGGCCCATGGATGCAAAAAAACAATCACCAAGTGGACCTTCACAATCATGGGGAACTCGACCTAGTAAAGCTAACTTTTTTTCTAAGTTGATCCACAACAAATCCCAGTCATGAGCAAAAGTCGTATTTGCTAAACAAATTTCGTTAGTTGGTGGTTTTTTGCTAATTATAACTTTTTCTTTGGGAAGCAATTTTTTTCTTTTATGATTTTTATTATTACTTTTTTCATCTCTACTTAGAAAAGTAGAAACATAATGTTTATTATTCATATAGCCTAGAAAAGCAGTTTTTTCACTCTGAGAAAACAGGTGTTATAATGGTTGCATTTGGATTTGCACTTGAATCAGTAATATGAATAGTACAGCAGAGTGCATTTGCCACTGCTTGCATGATTATGTTATCACACCAAGTTCCAGCTTTGGACATTTCCTGGATATATCTATCCCATGACATGTGCACAATATTTTCAATATAAAGGCTTGGATTGTTAATCAAATGATTTATTCCAGCAGTACGAATTTGAAAATGACAGTCTGTATCATTATACAGAGCATGACCCATAGATGCAAAAAAACAATCACCAGATGGACCTCTGCAATCATGAGGCACTCTACCTAGTAGAGCCAACTTTTCTTCTAAGTTGATCCACAACAAATCCCAGTCATCAGTACAAATATTATTTGCCGAAGGCATACCGCCACACAAGCCGAATTTAGCACAAGCATATCCTTTCAAGGATGAAATATTATATTCTTCTCTGACACAACTGCCAGATATTGTATCCAAACGTAACCCAGCCGAATAACTGGGTTGTGCATATATATTTCTGTGACCACCCTCTATAGACATGGTCATTGTGCTCATATGAGACCCAGCCAAATAACTGGGATTTGTGTAGATCTCTGTGCGAACACCTGCTGTAGGCACGTTGGCAAAGTAATGTTTTCCAACGCTACAACTTGGCGAATTTACATAATCAATAATGTACATCTCATTTACATTCCTTGACAAAGTAGAACATGTTGACAAGGTATCTACATCACTGATGCAAAGCGATACTAAATTTGCTCTAAACACAAACTGATCGAGAAAAATATTGCTCTGATTACAGCTAGGAAATGTCGAAAACAGTGCAGCGCCGAGTTTCGGACATTTCATCGTATGATTTCTACTGGAAAAAAAACTTGATCCAAAGCTTTCTGATTCTTTGATAAATATATGTAGTCATATTGAGCATAATATATAAAAAAAGAAATAGAAATTTACTTACCCTTCGAAGAAAAAAGCGAAAATCAACGCCCAAGCAACAATTAAACAGACCGAGCACATGGAAAAGAATGAAAATTAACTGTCTTGCTTATAAATAATATCAATGACTTGGTTAATAATAAAGTTAGTTACAGTTTTTCTGACAAGAAGGGCACCTATACATTTTTCGGATACCTGAGAATTGCTTTCGCCGCTAAGGGAAAACGGGCTTTTTCGTGGAACAATTTATCGAACATGCTTTTGTTTTGCAATCCAGATTAATTTACCGAGGGTTAATTATCACATGTTTTAAGTGGCGTATCTAGACTGCTTTATTAGCGTTTGCACTTTTTAAAATTAAAATAACTATAGTTTTTTTTTTAATTTGCATAGTTGTGTTAACACTATGTAACTCAAGTTAAAATTAAATTAAAATTAATTAATTAAAAATAATTGAAAAAACGACATCTTTGCTTGGTTATGTGCTTGGTGATGTGCTTAGAATGTAGTGAATAAAAATATTTCAAACCTTATATTTGTTGGATAATTAGATAAGACATAAATCGGAATAACTGTTATATGCTCTAAAAGGGGGCTAGCACACCATCTCCAGGCTACAGTGGTATTTATCATGGCCGGGACTACCTGCGAACCAAAATTACTAACGCGTATTTATTTTTTGCTTACCTTCTTTTATCTATATGAAAAAGAAAAAAGATCATGGTAAATTCACATAATTATGACTTCAACCTTTGTTGCAGTACATGTCAAATGAGTTATGGTTAGGGTTCAGAATCAGTGAGAATGAGAACATGCAGACACACACTTTCTCTAAACTTTTGAGAGCTATGGGTGTTGTAATCATTCTTAGCCGGCAGAAATGTCAATAACATTATTATTATTCATTAAATATAATTATTATTATTATTTTATGAATATTTTATTATGAATATATTAGACGGCTGAATTATAATTATTTATACGCATTTAATATGCAGCCAGTGGCGTAGCAGGCGTGACTTTTTAGTCATTCTATACGCAAATTTTATGTTATTATTTTTATTCATTTATTTGGAACGCAGTAGTTTTCCCAAACAATGAACACCAAAATATTAGCATAGCATGACTAAATTGTCGGACTGGCTACGCCACTGTATCCAGCTAATTTGTATACAGGAAATAGGAAACCATGCAGAATGTCATTAAAACCGACTTCTTTACTGAATATTTTTGAGTGCACTTTCTACGGAAATACTTTACTTCCCCGTTATTTTAATCTAGAAATTGCATTTTGTGTCCATTATCCAATCCGAGAAGGGGCGCGGAAAACTCATTCCTGGCAAATAAGATTGTTTTGTCATGGTGCCTTTGGCGCTTTATGATATATATGCAATCTACAAAATTATCGAATTTTCATGGAATTGTGGTCGCGCGCATCATATATTTTCTGCATTCTACGCTCTAAGTGAATAATTAAGTTTTCGCTCACTACAACTTGAAATTTAAAAAGTCTAGGTATGCCCTTTGTGTTTTTCTTTGTGGCCTAACACTTTAAAACAATGCAGTGCATTTTTCGGTTCTCACCAAAACATCTTCGTAAAAAATCCATGGCCCATTCTTCATTTTTGTTTCGTTCATTTTCACCGTGCTGTTGCTCAACTGACAGTTTGCTGTATAAAGGTTGCTTGGTCTCACTCTGTAGTTGTAACCATAGCAATTGTCTTGACTAATACAGAGAATGTGGCACTCTCCCAAACGATGAATGGTATGATTTGATATAAGATCGGATGGACGGAGTGCTTGGTTTCCTGCAAGAAAAGTATACACCACTGAAGTTAATAAATTTCCATATAATATTAATTATTCATCTTTATTATATCAGTCAACGACCGTGTTCCACTATGCTAATTTGTCTCCTGAATTGATAAAAAAAGAAGCGATCCTAGTTTTTTGCGGCAAGCATTTTCACATATCAGATTATATAATATCAGGCCCGGCATTGCGTCCTAAAAATCAAAAGGTGTATGCCCAAGTGAAAATTGTCTGCTTTCCAATAGCGCGCTTAAAATACCCACATACATGTCGTAAATTAATGCTTAAAAGTCTAAATATTTGCTTAAGTCGTGAAAAAATCGAACGAACCTCGTTTTCTGTATAAAATCAATCATAAAAAATAAAATCAATCACCAATAAAATCAAAATTGTAGTAATAATTAGTGGGCATGCAGAGATTAGCCCTGAATCAGGGGGATATTAAATTTCATTAAATCGTTCAGAACTAAACGATGTGCTTTCACGATCGGTTCACCTAATTGAGCAATTAATACTGTAATAAACAGCGTCCTGGAATTTCCGAAGGATTAAAATTAATTTCGAAATTGAATGGAGCTGCGAACACTCGTCGGTCGGGAATTCATACTCATTGAAATCAGTACGCCCACGTTTGTAAAATTTAACTAGTTTCTTTCCACTTTAGCCCGTTTTCCACTTGGCGTAATTTTGCGCGCAGATCAGAATTTTCCTTTATTTTCCTCTCTCTAGTTCTGCATGAAAGAGCGCAGTAATATATGGTATTTACCGGCTGCGAAGTCCGGATAGAAAAATATTTTCCCGAGGTGTTACCCTGAGCACGATGAGAAATACTTTTGTGTCCAGCCTCACCAAAACGGTAAATAACTTATTTAATTTTTTAAAAAAAGCGGATTTCGGTTTTATGATTGTGTATTGATGTGCAGACTCGGCAATCAGTGCGGCAAAAACATAAACAATCAAAACTTTATTCGTTTAGCACTAAAATTCACCTTAATTAAAAAAAAAGCAGCTCTCGGTTTTATAATTGTGTAGTAATGTGCAGACTCGGCAATCAGTGCTGCAAAAACATAAACAATCAAAACTTTATTCGTTTAGCACTAAAATTCACCTTAATTAAAAAAAAAGCAGCTCTCGGTTTTATAATTGTGTAGTAATGTGCAGACTCGGCAATCAGTGCGGCAAAAACATAAACAATCAAAACCTTATTCGTTTAGTACCAGGGGTGGATCCAGTACTAGTTCACTAATTTACATGACACAAGAGAACTGCTAAAAATAACCACTTTGTTTTGTAATGCAAATTAGTGCACTAGTGCTGGATCCACCCCTGTTTAGTACTAATCTTCACTTTAATTTAGCGGGATAATCATTTGGTCCATTTATTTTAAAATAAATAAGTCAAAAGTTAGTAAGGAAATATCTAGAAAACAAAAGAAAACAAATACGATTTCGCTCGATCAATTTTTTTAAATTGATATAGGATTTCCGACCGTGATCAGATATAATCAGATTACAGGAAAGGCTAAGATTCCGCCCGCTGCTGATTTGTAAAAAAAAAATCAGAAATTAATATTTCCCTCTGCATGCAAAATTCCGTCTTGTAGAAATTAACCCTACACGTTTATTTACAAGCGGCAAATAATTGCTTCCAGTTCGACACATGGTTGAACAAATATTGACTAAAATATGAATTTATACAACTTAAACCATACAAAATTACATCAATATATCATGCACGCGTGTTCTGATTCATCGAAGCCGTGTTTGCACCAGGCTATCCAAACAAAAAAAATTAAAAAATTTTTAAATATTTTTTTATGCGGAAACACCTTTATTTCTAACTCAAATGTGAATCAGGGTTTAATTTTTTGCCTTTTAAAGAACGAGGGTAAACGTTTAGGCGAGGGTATACGACGTGGATAAAGAGCCGCGTGATAAATTAATTTTCTCTGAGCATCTCATGACGTAATCATGACGAATCAAATTTGAGGAAATTTTTATCTAAGTTGGGATTGCTGGAGTCCGGGAGATATGTTTGCTGAAATATTTCGCAAAAAGACGCTTTCATAAATCTACGCACAGTAAATGAGAATAGTGTTCGAGATCCCAAAGGAAGCCTCACAGCAATTGAAGGAATTGGCGATGTTCCAATAACAGTCGAGTTAAAGGGTGGAAAAACGGCAGAAATAATCCAACGAAATGTGCTGTACGTGCCAAATTATAAAATCAACCTACTATCAGTTAACAAAACAGTCAATTTTGGTAGCAGAATCATTAAATTCATTTTCTGCCAGGCACTTCGCGTCTCCGGCTGCGACTTCCCAACCTCCCCAAGCACGCCCGCGCGCTCAGTGCTGCATCCGCAAAAACTTCCAAGAGCCTGGGAACGAGGCTGGTAACGAAACCAAAAAGAGCATCAAAAGAGATATCAATTTATGGCACAAACGTCTTGGACATCTGAACAAAACAGATGTAAAGCGTACTGTTAGTTGTCAAGGGGAGATTATGGACCCATGTGAAACGTGTGCGATGGGAAAACAAGCGAGCCAACCCGTTCCAAAGAAAGTTGAACACAAAGCGAAGAAAGCTCTCGAACGCATCTACTCAGACATCCTCGGTCCTTTCGAAGTAGATAGTTTAAGTGGATCAAAATACGCAGTTACATTCATTGACAAATACACGAAGTACGTAATCGTTAGGTATATGAGTCACAATTAAGTCATCAGTTCTTGACAATTCATTGAATATGTTGCAGAAAACGGAACGCCGAGGACATTACGCAACAGATAATGGAGCTGAGTACACTTCAATTAAATTCAAGAGGTTCTGCAGAAACTCAAAGACAAACAAGAATTTACTTATTTACAGCTCCCGATACACCACCGCAAAATGGAGTCGCAGAGCGCTTCAATCGTACCATAGTAGAAATAGGACGGTGCTTACTCATACAAACAAAACCACTTAAGAAATAATTGGTAGGAGCGTTGGATACTGCTACACACATCCGAAACCTATCTGTGACTGCAAACAGCAACGAAGGAAAAAGTCTTTTCGAGTTATTCACAGGGAAAACAGCTGCTGGAAGAAATCACCTTAGAGTATTTGGCTGCACAGTCTATGTAAAGAAAAGAAAAGTGAACATAGGAAAGCTCGATTCCAGATCAGCGAAAGTAAAGTTTATATATTGGCTACGACAGCAACAGCACAGCCTACGTACTAAAAGAGCTCGAAACAAAGAAAATAACAAAAGCACGAAATGTTATCTTTCAATTAAGAGAACGAAATTCAACAATTATCACATTATTACAAGAATCCTATCAAGGAAACACAATTCTAGAGAGTCCAAAGCTAGATCTTGGGGACAAACTTTCTAATTTCTCTTGAATTAGAAGAATATTATATTTCCATAAATTGTAAGAACCAAACGATGTGCTTTTGCGATCGGTGCCTAGAATTCTCGTTCCTAGAATTTCCGAAAGATTAAATTTCAAAAATTATCGCGGCTTCCAACACACACCGCATGGGCATTCATCTTGACTAAAATCAATACGCCCACGTTTGTAAAACTTATGTAGCTGCTTACCACTTAATCCTGTTTTCCACTTGGCTGAATTTTACTCGCGGATCAGAATTTGTCCTTGTTTTTCTTCACTCTAGTTTTTGCATCAATGCGCGCAGTAACATAGGCATTTTATTTACTGTTATATGCACAGGTCGCTACATATCTATATGAACAAGCTTTGCTCTTGTTTGATGATAACAATAAAACACAAAGAACTATAGAAATTGATTTCTAAAAGATCTGGAACGAATACTAAACACTGTTCACTATTTTTACAAAAAGCCAATCACAAAACTGGTTCATATTAGGTAGATACTTATTGAGGTCCGGATAGAAAAGAAGTTTCATTGCTCTGTTATAATAAGCCATGTGAGTTACCACATCATATTGCTATTTTGAAAAGATGTTCTCTTTTCAATTTTCGGAACAGGTTTTTACAATTTTCTATGTTGCTGAAAATATCCTATCGCATAAAATGGGTCGCAAAAAAAAGAAAAGATAATTATTTCCATACGTCATCGTTAAAAATGCTTGCATATGAATCTGCCGCATTCGAAGTCGAAGCCGAAGGGGTTTTGACTTATCGTGGCTTTAATAGTTTGCAAACAATTTTACAAACAAGCACAAACTGCAATATATATAATGCACAAACTCCAAAAGCTTCAAAACATAGATGCAAGACTTATTTCAGGGGCATCTTATGGAACTCGTTCCTCTGATATCCTCCAGACTCTGTCTTGGAAAATATTGAAGAAAGACATAACAAAATCAGGTCTATGCCGCAGTTTTAATGTTTAAAGTACTACACGCCTAAAAACGCACGCGTTGATGCACGTTGATATCAACTTGTTCGCGGTTGTTCTCGACAGGATTGAACAATGTTGTGCTGCACCCTGTCAACAAGCTTGTTAACAATATTGTTCGTGCGTGTTAAAACGATGTTGTTCACGGTTGATGGATGAACAAGACCTGAACAAGTTGTTGCAACAGCCCAAATCAATCTGATATCATGCGTGATTTACGATGTCAACAATCGTAAACAATGATGATTCAACATTGCGTAAAACAGCATGATGACAAGCATGTTGAATGATGTTTTAACAGCTCAAAATATGTTGTTCCAACAACATTGTTTTTTCAATCTTTGGCCGGGGGGTGTTCGCCGCCGCCGCTACAGTTCACTGCGCCGCCATGCCTGTGACGGATCGAAAATGAAAAGTATCCGTTTCACCAATGGAATAATGTATTCATTTTAATTTAATAAATACAAAGGTACGACTTTATATTAAACTTTTTAGATAAGCAAAGTAAATTAACTCTAAGTCTCTAACTGCTTGACAAATAAATATTTCTTCCCGTGTATAAAAGCTCCTGCGATTCAAACTTCAAAGTAGTTTATATAAAACAGTTTTTAACTGCTTTAATAAAGTATTAAACAGCTCCATAAAAACAAAGGTCTTATACTCATATGAGTCTGAATTGAGAGAGAAAAAATATTAATTTGAGGATGCATTAGGCTTAACTGTCAAATTACTAATTACTGCAATACATTATTTGAAACCACACCCTGTAGTAATAATTCTATATTATGATTACATATATGTTCATACATAGATTCATGAAATATTGAAATATTTAAGGGATTCCCCAAGATAAAACTTGTTCACCAAGTAGTAACAATGATTGTGTTGTGAACAAACTTATATGTTGCTTTACTCACAGCCTCCCTTTCAACTGTCACAGTTGTTTGACTCTCTTTATAACAACATCTTCCTGCAGAGCAATCATGGATGAGGCATACTTGTTCAATAACACACTGAGGTGACAACAATTTCACTTGCCCAGTTAGTTCAACCTTGGGACACTGAAATGCTCCGAATATTTGGTTTTCCAATTCATCTTTGGCGAATCTCACTTCCTCAACTGCCACAACTTCTTGGTCAGGATTTTTGATCTTGATTCCTTTTTTGAAAATACCAAGATGATGCTGAAATAAGCAGTGATTGATTAATATTTTTTGCGCACATTTTTGGTGAGTTCATTGTTACTTAATTAAGATTATATAAATATGATTGTTGTGAGACATCCACGCATGAGATATCAATGCTTATACTGAACAGGAAAACAATGGTTATAATAAAATTAAAAGTATATATAAGGTGATCGGAATGTAATTACAAAGAATTAAGTCAATTGTAGAGTTTGAGAACGTAAATACATTTGGTTATTCCTATAATATATGTTCAATTATCTTGAATGCATCAGTAAAGCCTTATTGTGGTACTATATAATAACTGCAGGTGTTACTAATGTGTTAACCTTGTAACAATGAATTTGAGGCCTCTAACATTTGTTTCATATACTCATGTTGTATTAATCTTATATGTACCTGATGCTGGTCATCCACATATACAATGGCTGAACCTGAATTAATAAGAGTTTGCCTCTCACTAAGAACAGCTTTAAAGGATGTGACTTCTGTATCATAAGGGAGACCAGCTGCTTCAATTGCGACTTGTTCTAGGCACTCACTCAGAGGCTTTGTCTGCAGTTTCCCTTTGTCATAGTTTCCCTAAAACAAAGAGGCAGTCAATTATTGATGTTTTAAAGTTTTAACTTCATTTCTGTTACAAAATTATAATTTATATATGAACTAAACTACATATGAAATAAACTACAAATTGTTTACTTTTCTTAAGCATCCAGGGTGATAAATTGCTTTATCTTCCATGCTCTCCTTCTTTGGGATGTTGTCCAAAAATTGTTGCAGCTTTGGTTCTTTTGCCAAGTTTTTGATGCATTCTGATGCTTGTAAGCTAATATGTTATATATAGAGTACATGGAATTAATATTATGCAAGGCACATGGACAAGCTGAAGCAATTCTTGCAAACACATCTGATATCAACTATATATTGCCTATAGCAAACTTGTTTGTTACAAGTATAGTCACCTGTGGTCTTTTCCCCATGTTCCTCCTCTTAGGACAAAGCGAAGCCTTTCCATCTTAGCAAATTTTGTACATATATCTAAGCTTGATGCATGCCTGTTGCTGTTTATATTTAATCCTCTGATGAAATGATTGAAGGCCTCAAATCTAAAATATCGATTTATTTGGTGTATTAAAAGTTTGTAAACATGTTTATATAATTATATAGGTATACTGTTTTTTCAATCTTGTCGTTAATGTGTGGTTTTACCTTTCAGTGCAGAAACCATTTGCTGGCCCCAGGCTTTCAATGTCATCAACAAGATGTAGCAGGAGATGTACTTTAGCCTTCTTTTGAAATTCAGGGTAGGTTCTTGCCACTGCATTTGTAAATTTTTGGACTAGCTGCTTTGCTGCTTCTGAGTTCCTCTTGTCAAATTCACTTGAATATGCTAAGATGAATATCTACAATGAATATTGAACATAGAATAGGTATAAAGATCTTGAGATAGAGAATTTTTGGATTCCATTTTCACAGGATTATGAAGAGTTATCTGCTGCTCAAAAGTGCATTGACAGTCACCAAGGTCTAACAATTAATTCCAAAAGCATATGTTAATTGTTAATATGTTATGTTTCCTATATTCCTTTCAGCACATGTATTATGTATCTGGTGTTATACCTCGCTCAACAATTCCCAGACCAAGAGTTGTTCAAATGGAATGATATCTTGCAGAACAAAGACAGCAACTTGCATCCACAATTTGTAATCTCTTCCAACATATGAGCCATAGTTTCTTGTGATGTTTCCCCTGATTGTGGCTGAAAATGCACTCATGTCAAGTGCTTGAATCTTTGCATGGAGCTGGTTTTTCAATTGCTGAGGTAGGGATTGAATTGTGTTGGATAGCATATACTTAACAGGCCCAAGTAGAATTGTATGCAGTATTTCAATAGGAGTTTTGCTAATAAAAGCAAAATGTAATTAAAGTACAATAGAACAGGTGCTATAGAAGTTGCTGCTTATATCCACAAATTTACAAAAGGGTATTATTACCACCTAAAGAACACCTTCAACTGTAGTATTGTAGACAGTAGTAGTAGTAGACAGTAGTAATGTACTGTCTACAAGTTTTGCAAGGTGAAAATGCCAGTAATCGCACATTTGGGTCGCCACACATTTCGAACCGTATCTGCATACATACTTATTTCCACGAAAGCACTTCAGCTTGTCGAACGCTCCGCCTTGTTCTGTTACTCCGCATTCACTTCTTTTAATTTTTTTCTGGTTTTCAGTTCTAGTGTTGGCAACAAGAATTTTACTGTGGGTAAATACGGTTTCAAATTTCTATGGTAAGTCAAAATTTTAAAATAAACGGGTTTTTATTAACATACGGACAATCTTGTATTTCATGGATCTTCTCTTGAACGTATTCATCACTTCGTATTTCTTGAATTTCTGTTCCATTATCAGATGTTGCCTATGGTGTAATTAAATGTTTTAACCTCGCGCACACATGCATGTATAACATGTAAATCGTGTATTAAAACGCAAAAGGGCAGAGCCTCTCCCCCATTTATTGCCTCTAGATTTCCGAAACCGCGAATTTCGAGTCACGAATTTGGAAGTTGCTTTTTATCAAGTATATAGAAATTAACGTACTTTACACTTTCTACAAAATTTGTTTGCACAGCTTCCCAAGTGATGTTCGAATTCTGATGCCCGTGGATTGTCCGCTAACACGCATAATACAGGTGACTTTACCAAAATGTTCTCATTAAAATGCGCGTCGTACATTAATTTACCTTCTTCGAGTTCTGCAACGAAATGAGACAAAAAGACTGAGCATGTAGCACTATTTTTTGTCGTTTTAAACCATAATTTGAAATTTTGACTCTACCTTGTAGGTCACAGGCAATGGATTTCCCAAGTGCAACAGACGGAACTACGTTAGATGTGCTAATAAAGTGAATGTTTTCGATTTTTCGAAATTCGTTTCGTGGAAGGCCCGCCAAACTCATCGAGAAACTCTCCAACCGATTCCATTTCTTCGTTGTGTTTCCGCTTGTTTCGTCGCTAAAGACGAGCAACGGAACTGTGGAAGTCGGATTTTTTCCACCGGATTGTATCCTGTCGACGTGTGGTGCAAGAATGTCTTTGGCTTCCTGTGATAAAAAGGTTTTAATAATAAAACGTTATTATACAAAGAACAAGAAACCGCGTATGGATTTACATAAATATATGCTACTGTTTAGGAGTTTATTAGTTGCGCAAACCTGTTCTGATACTTCAGACGCTTGTTCGTTTACATATTTCTGCTTTATTTGACGAGGATGTAGATCAACTTTACATTGGATACTGGAAGTATGGATGGTCACTATCACATCTGGACAAATGCAATAACGTCCATCCCCTTCATCTTGAATATATTCGATTTTTGTCAAAATTTCCGTTTGGTTGCGAATGACCTAAAATTAAACTGACACTATAGAAGTCGCAAGCCGGTTACAAATATAGTTCAGCTGATTCGAGTATGATTATCTTTCCAAAATCGTAGCCCCTTATTCTCTAAAGTTCCTAGGTAAACGTGGAAAGCCAACCTAATATATGGGTCTAAAAAATCGACAACCCATCATCCGTTCCGTGTTCGGAGAGGACTGGAAGCCGGACAATCTTAATGGAATCTGTTTTTAAAGCACTGCACACTTACCTTAGCGAAGAATTTGGTTAGTTTTCCTATATATATATCCCCGTCAGATAAAAATTTCACGATATCTTTCAGATAATACGTCGTTCCGTTCACAGAGATCGATGAGCTTTGAAAGTCTTCGTTTTCCAACCACTTGCGTCCCTGTATCAAAGGGAATACATGTACTGTTCATTCTGCAGTTCAGTGTACGCGTTATCTTGCTTCGTGTGCATGGTATAAAACATTTGGACAAAGTTGTACCCATAGGCGTACGGGAAAGTGAAGCTGGGCTCCCCCTCCTCCTTTTCGGGCAAAACGTGTCTTGTCATTCAGGCAACGACGTTACAACGGTCTATTTAGAGGTATTTCAACAAGTTCAATTTTTACAGGTTTACTACAAATAGCGTAGATTGGATTTGGTTTCGATTCTTACGCATATCCACAGACTGTAAATGATAGCCTTTCAAAGGAAAGTCTGTCACCTGTGGTCTTCTCAGATCATATAATTTTATGATGACGTCACGAAATCTATGACGTCATGTCTTCGGACAAATTTAGTCCAGCCCCCGTACGTATGAAAATCTGCCCGTACGCCTATGGTTGTACCTATAAATCTAACCTGTGGCATCTCGTTAATATACGTGTCCGTCTCTTCTGGAAATCTCATAAGCGCACTGGCTCTGGTTGGTATTGCGAGTTGAAGTTGAACGATATCCGAAGGCCGTAACCAGTAATATGGATAGCCGTTGTAATAATCCTAGAAATTGAAATGTTTACCTGTGTTAATAAATGGCCTTAATTGCACTTTGTACATTGGCCTTTTTTTAACGATCTTAGTCGGGCTTTAATCTGTATATAATACAGGAAGACATGGAAACCCAACCGCATCGTGTAATATTTACCTTTTGTGGCTGTAGTAACTCCTCTACTCCCTTAATTTTGAAATTAATCACTGAATTAAGGGAAGGAACATCTACGTGAAGTTTCTTGAATATCATCCACAGAAAATCTAGGTCTGCACGAGACTGAAAGTAGCAATTTAAATAGCAGAATTGACTAGATTATAATGATTACAATTGATGGTATAAATAGCTATTGCATTATTGTTTTCTTTTGCGAACTATTTGGTTATGAAAATGGAGAGCAGTAACTGATGATAAAAAAATGATAAAAAATTTAACCATGCCAACCAGAAATACGAATATAGTATCGATATTCTAAAAATTTATTTGAAAATTGTTACAAATGTACTTCTTAGCCCCTGTTCTGCCGCCCCTAGAAGCTATGAAATAGGTTCATGTGCAATGCATGCACACTGTTTTAGCATGAAACAAATAATCTTGGAGAGGGAAACCTTGCAACTTATCTGTAGATGAAACTCGCTGCTGTAGTTCGGTGTGTGTTTGACTGGTTGTACGACAAGAATTGATGTTTTACTCCAGACTGAAATAATTAATGGCCGTTTTCAACTACTAAAGACGCATAATACGCCAGGACCAGGGCGCTTATATAGAGGCTTTTATCTATGTGTGCGCCCAACACCAATAACAAGGCGTAAAACACATTATTTTTACATGTGTTTCACGCCTTGTTATTGGTGTTGTTACGCGGCTATTTAGGAAACCTTTCGCGGTGCTGGTGGCTTTTTTTAGTCCTCCATCCGCGGTGGAGCGAATTCAGAAGTACCTGCGATCAGAGTTATGGTAAAGTTAACCCGGCTTTGAAAACTAGAAACACTTCGTCATACACTACATCAGGGCAAAAATCGTCAAATCGCTTTATTCAATTCAATTCTTTGATGATAAATGAAAAATTACCTTCGGTCGGGAAACGTTATGGACGTAGCTGTAAAGCAGAAAAAATATCTCAGACGGAAACGGAAAGTATAAGCCGTTGCCTTGCTCAGATGGTCGTAGCATATTTTCTCTGTCGCTTTCTTCCTCGCTATCGCTTTGCTCCGGCTCAGAGTCGCTCAGGGCGACGTCACTGAAAGTATCGTCGCTTCCACTGTCAGAGTTATTCTCAAAGCTAATATCTTCGCACATTGGTTCTTGCATGAATAAAAATTCCTGTTGACTTGTGGCATATACGTCGGTGGGTTCAAATGTGTCAGAAACCAGCTGGATATTTTGTGTCGTCGTCCTTGTCGCGAGCTGTTTCATACGATGTCCTCTTGAGGTTAAATGGACAGAATACCTATCCCACGACTCAAAATTAACTGCACAGATGTCACAATGATATCGACATGTTCTTTTTTTCATTTTTGCGTTCAAATTAAATCAAGAATTTTTATTTACCAAATTAAATATCCCTTTGTTTTGTTAAATTCCCCGCGACGTGCTTGCCTGGCAAAAAATTTTCCCGCTTCGCATTTAGCGATTTTGATTGGTTGATTTACGTAGGTACTTGTACCTGATTGGTCGAGCCAGTAAAGGACAACAACGCATGGATGCTTTTGCTAAAACATATTTTAAAGCAGAGTTTTTTAAGGCCAAATTTCGCGCCATATTTAATTTGAAAAATGACAACCAATGAATTAAGAGCATTGGGAGCTTCACGCAGGTAAATATAATAAAATTGACGCGTTTCATCATTATTTCGAATATCTGGTCTTATAATTTCCGAAACACTGTAGGCGAAACAATTTGCTGAACGATGTTGACATTGCCCTCAACGGCAGCACGAGAAACGCACAAAGTCAGAGGAGAGGACCGTATGGCCGTGGGAACTTTCCTGCTAATATATTTGACGGTAAACAATATTACATTTTAATATTTAGTATTGTTCTGAAATTGTCTGTACATAGACATAATAGTACTGAATAAACTTTGACATTTTTTTGCCAGATGATTCCGAAACGCAAGACCCGAATTTACTGAGAGAGCCGGACACGGAGACGATGATCTAAAGGAATTGAGAGAGCTGAAAGAAATGGTCAAAGACGTGCAGAAACGGCAGGCAACAATGGAGAAGGCAATAAAGAATCTGGGCTCCAAGTTTGACAAGCAAGAATTTGACTTGGCCAAATCAAGCCATGCAGTCAGTATTTATTTATAAACAACCATGCATTTTTTGCGTTATATTTGGCACATAAGACTTTATTCTTTTTTTATAATCTACTTACTAAAACTATTATAACAGACAAATGTAACGAAAATATTGGCAAAGGCATACATTCAACTTGGACGGTTTCCCAAGACCAATGAAAGCAAGACTGTAAGTGTGTACATACACACATACATACATATGCATAACAACACTAAATATTTTCAGAAATACACTACATTTTGTTTTATGCAATATTATGATATGATTTTGAATTAAGGAACAACTACGGATTGAGTTCGAGAACTCACCATACGGGCTAAAAATTGAAGAGCTAATGAGCAAGGTTGACAAATTTGAGGGGAAAAAGTTCACATATTGGAGAAGTGAAGAGAGGAGAAGGGTAAAATTTCATCAATCCAAAATGCTTCTTGATTAAATAAGTGTTTAAATAATAAATTTAGTAAATTAAATGTCTCTCCACCTCAGATACTTGGAATTGGGAACTGGTCAGCCATGGAAAAAGCTTCAATCAAGGAGCTCTCTTCAAAGATTTGTGGGCTGCTAGGTGTGAAGTTCAATGCTACTCTAGAGAGTACAGTGCATCATCACACTGCTCTTGTGGTAAGATTATCACACATAATTTGTACTTCTTGCTTGTTGCAAGATCAAATTAATTCCATTCTATATAAAAAGATTATATATGATTAAACAATTACTTTATGGTTTCCATGTTTGGATGGCCTGATCCAATAAAAAAAACCTATTAGTTATCTATTTACTAGTATCTAACTACCAGTGCTATAGGATTATGTAATTGGGGAAATAGGTTTGTAAAATTAGCATGTAATGGTAACCTTTTTGGCAAAATTTACCATACCATGCAGTGGAGCAAGGTTTTTTGAATTTGACTTTAGAAACTAGGCTTGATGTATGTAGATTAGATTAGATTAAATGTACTCAAAAAACAACAGCAAAAGAACAGTTTTCTCAACGTTAACTCACCATTATCCTTCCTTTTTTCCAGAAAGTATATGTGGCTGAAACCGGAAGGGATGATTGCGTGAAGGATGATAAGTTTTGGATTAATTTCCAAACATGGAAGGAAAGAAGATATGGTGCAAGAGGGCCTTCTGCATCCGAGTGGGAGGAAATCCTACATGAAGAATGAAGAGGATAAAAACAATTTAAAAAATTTAAAAAATGACGTTGATTTGAATTTTGAAAAATATCAGTTATTTAGAAACATTATTAATAATAATAGTAGCAATCAATAGTTGTCAATAAATTTTTCGGTTGCTGCTTAGAAGAAGAACATTTTTCATTACCATATTTTAACAATCACTTGCGGCCATCAATGACAGTGCGCCATTTGGTCGTCAGAAAAGGATAATTTACAATCCACTTTGAGTCTTTGAGAATATTATAAATCGGATGTGATAGAATTATAAAGTGGTAATAAGTCTTGATCGCTACCGCCGTCATCAATATCTCCTTGTAAAGGCTTTGAATTTCAGACTGGCATAGTGGTATACTTGTTTGACGAGGATTCTAATTTCAAACCACGAGGACCTTTTCAAGAGTTTCCAACGATGACATGATTCACATGATCTAAAGTCAATGACCAAGCGACTGATATGAATACATTCTGTTGGATGTTTTAGAATGCGAACGTAAATAGTTCCCAAGTACTCTTAGTTTAAAATAAAACTAAATCTGCCATACAAAGGCGCGTTGAAGTGATTCAAAACAAACTGTCAAATATGATCGAATCAGTACAGTCATCGTCGCGGGTCGCTAACGCCCGCCAAATGCCTGACACATTACACAAGGTCAAGGCGGAAGTCAATAAATATTCAACATTGACAACAATGCTTATAAAGGTTGTTCGAACAGTTGAGAACAACTTGTTGTTTCGTCAATGTTGTTCCCGCTTGTTCGAACATTATTGTTGACGCTTGATGAATAAACAGCGCTGAACAACATTGTTCTGACAGCATTTGTCAAGCATGTTTCATCAACCCTGTTGCAGTTTGTTCCATCATGTTGTTGAACCATTGTTCGTTGATCAAGCGTGAACAAGTTGTTAGAACAATGTTGATAACGATTGTCGGTTGAACAACGTTGTTCAACATTGATAACAGTGTTGTTCAGGCATTGTTCGATAAACAACACCGAACAACCTGATCAATTTTTGGCTGTGTAAGTAACCGAACTGCTCCCAACCTAAGGGCGTCCTTTATTAGAATGAATGATATTCAGAATAACTATGAATTACGAAATAGGGAGACTGATTTGATTATCCTTAAAGCTAAGAGCGAATATCTTAATATCTTAAAAAAAAACTTTAAGTATAGTGGGGGTGTAACATGGAATTCGCTCTCTATACATATGCAAAGCTATCAACTACTTTAAGTGCTTTTAAAAGGTATTTTGAAGCCTAGTTTGATCAATAACTATTATCAAAGACCTTCTAAGAAATCTTCGATATAAAGTTTTATTTTTTGGTAAATATGTTTTTATCTCTGTGACGCTTCTCAGGAAGAACATCAATTTAATGGTGATGAGAAATGCGTCATTGAATAAATTGTTTATGTATGTATGTATGTATGTATACAGTATAATAATAAACGAATGTTTGGTAATATTTTGGCTGTGGGAGAGAATGTTTGTGCCTCCGCTTTAAATTTTTCAAATGACACACTAAATTCTTCAAAAGTACGTAATATTCTGGCTGATAATAAACATCTTTATCTGTCATATGACGGCAAGCGAGTTAAATGGACCGGGAGCTTGGAATTTTTGAAAGAATTTGTTAAAAAAAACTTTAATGCATCTCGCAAATGGACGTCCCCTAACGGCGCTTCTCAGCGTTTTAAAAGTTATAATTCTGACTTAAGCTTTATTTGGCAAAACCTGGAGAAATATTCTTATTCAAGTTTGCCAAAGGGCTTCCTTGACAAACGACAAAGTCTGTTTGGTTGACGGTGCTCAGAACAATCGCTGGTTAATGATATTAAGTGCTGATCTCCCGGGACGTTCGCAAGAGAACTTAGTAAATAGTAGCCTGTTGAGGAGTGGGGTTAGAAATTGTGTTTGTTCGAGCTCGTGTGAACGGGATTCGGCCGGCCTGCAAGATGTTAAATTGAGTTTGGAAATTTTGCAATCACGCGTCGATGCTTTGCAGTCGTTAGCTAATACGCAAAATATTTCCAATTCTGAAGATGTTTTGTTATCCGAAATTATACATCTTAATGAGGAGCTTTCTGAAGAAAGGGAGAAAAGACGGGAAATAGAACGCAAACTATCCCTCCCGGATAAACTCTTTTAATTAGGAAATCGAAATTTGAATACAAAATTGGCTAACAGTACAATTAACAATGAAAATCTTGCATCATGTGAATCAACTAATTTAGCCGGACGTATTGTTTCCCCTGTTTATTTGTCTGCCCCAGCTATCTTGAGCATTGTTGATCCACAGCAATTCGGAGGGGTCCTTCGGTCCTCAGCCACTCTAGCACTTATCAACATGGTTCATGAATGGAATAAGGCTACGGACGGTACAGGGGATGCAGTTCGAGTAGTTTTACTTGATTACCGAAAAGCATTTGATCTTATTGATCACCGAATTCTTGCACAAAAAGTGTTTAAAGTATAGATATATTTAATACATATAGTATAGATATTTAATAGAACGAAATCTGTAACATTTAATATAATCTTTTGTATAGAACCAATTTCTGTAAATTACGTAATTCAGTCATTTTACGGCTGCGATGTAATTTATTATGATTATTAATAAACAAACACACATGTAAATACTATGAAAATGTTTGAAAGCAAATTTCCAAGCCAAAATTAAAGCTAGCATATTACACACGATTGCGTGGTAGTTGCTGCTTGGGGACGGATTGGGGGCCTCGCGCTTTACTCAATTCTAATTTTTTTCAGCGCGTTCGGGGACAGAAAAAGGGTCGCAAAGCCGCATTGCCACAAAATAAAATAACGTCACTCCAAAAAGCGAGGCCATTAAGCTATTGGAGCAATATAAATAACGCGAGGTCTTAGAAATCCAAACGCGAGCCTAATAAGGCACCCCTGCAGCCAGATTCTTCTAAGAAAACTTGAGGGGAATGAGAAAATTTAGGTATTGAAGACTTGGAGTAAAAGCAGGGTGCCCAGATAAGGGGGGTCATAGGGGGAAATTTGCCCCTGGCCCAGGGTTGCAAGGGCCTGCAAAAACTTACTAGAGTAAAACTGTAGTTGGAAATATATATTCCTTTTTCAGAAAACTTTTTAGGTTATTTATAGTTTAAAAAATGCAATATAATTATTTTCGATGTTGCAAAAATCTCAGTTCCAAAACGCAGGAAATTTGCTGCAGTCTAAAACTTCAAAATTTTCTTAGAGGAGGATGCCTTCAAACCCCCTTAACACTGCTTTAGCCCCCAAAATTTACTTTTCTTACACATCTCAATGTTCTGGTCATTCATTATCGCGCTACACTAGTGCAAATTCACATGAGCTTACGATGGCCCCGCGCTGAAAAAATGCCAAGAGCCCCGCGAATGTTTAATTCGGCACTGGTTGCTATGTATGCAAAACAGAACTACCACAATTTAGTAATTACGTTTAAGGATATAATATTACATGCACTAAACCCTAAAGGTTAAACCAAACAAAGCTCGACATTTTACGGTAACGAACGAGTTTGGTAGTCTCAAGCAATAGGAAACGATGTTCCTAGCGCAGGCTTCTTTCTTAATGAGGCTATACAAACAGTAAGTCATTGTCATTCGGAGGGCATGTATGCTCACTAATAACATGCTAATTTAAACAATCAATCCATGGCCATCTTGACCAAGATGCCTTTCAATAACGCTTATGAGCGGTTCTTTATCAATGTCCAGGATTTCTTGGTTCAAAAACTCGACTGAACAAGCGACGTATAAATAATGTTAATAATACTGTTTACCTATTGCATATTTTCTATACAAAAATTTTGTTTTCAAAAGGTAATAATTTACAATAGAAATACGGTTGATGTTCCTGGGCATAAATGGTTTTTTTTTGCCCTCCTCAGAACACATTTTACAACTCACTACGCTCGGACTAACTTTATTGTTATATTATTACAAAACGAGAAAATTTTGTTATAAAATTACATGTATATCACGCGTATTCTGATAGGTCGAAACAGTTTAAAAATTGTTTAAGAATTTCTTTTACGCGGAATCATTGCTAACTCAAATCTGAACTAGGATACAATTTTTCACCCTTTAATCTATTATAGTTGGAAGAACGAGGATAAATGACTGCAGCAGCCGCGTGATGAATCAGTTTTTTCTCGGCGCCTCATGCCGTCATCCTGCCAAATCTAATCGTGACAAATTTTTGACGAAATTGACATTACTGAAATCAATGATATATCAGCAATTGATACTAATTATTGGGATAATCTTTGCTCAAATCTTTCATCCGCTCAAATCCTGGGGTTTAATTTTGTATTCATAGCTTTGCGCAGGCAAGTGTTCCTTCCGTGACTTGGCGAATACAAACAAAACTAGCACAGCATAAATTGTGACGTTAATATATATTTAAATAACTGTAAACATTCGACGATAATTTATCCTAAACGGGAGTGAATGACTAGGCTAAGATCACTTTCAGATGAACATCACTTTTTACCGTCGGAAAAATAATTACTGCAGAGATCAAGACATCATTGTTTGCACCAAAAATCGAGAATCACCTCAATAAAATATTCTTCTCTAATATGTACTCTCTATTAACATCGATTACCAACTTTCCCACTTAACTCCATGCGTTGAAAGTGTATAGGCTAGGCCAGTCATCTTTATACATATGTATGTCAGGAAAGAAGATTTCCTTTGCCGTTGGATTTTTTTTGCCCACTGACGTGCTGTCTCCCATTTTCAAAATTATATAGCTTTTATGTGTGTCAATACTAAAATTATTAGCTATAATTATGTCTCTAACGAATGCGTAATACTGACAGGCAATAACATTTTCATGATACTGTATACTACAGAAAATTCTTGTATCTCTTAAATTATCAACAAAGATTTTAGCTTTGCGCGCACGTGAATGGACTCATGGCGCAACTTCAAGCGTCACGTAATCTGACGCTGCTTAGTCTCTCTCGGCCATACATTTAGTTTCATGCAATCTCATTTTGTCTACACATTATAATCCAATTTTCCGTTCAACGTTTACGTCTCGACGAGTCGAGGGACCATAAGAGAGGATAAATGCCGAGCCAAGTTAGTAAAAAATGTAGATAACATAAATTCATAAATTCGTTTACAAAATTATTAGTTAGTGAATATTTCTTTCTAATCGATTGCGTTTACAGCTATATTTGCAGCATAAGAATCGCTTGTAACTTAATTCCTTCTAAAGCCAAAAGTGAAAAATCGAACCTGGTCCGTTTTACTTTCCCGTTTGAATTTCGGCACACGAGCTATCTTCCATTTTAAAAAATTATATAGTTTTTATGTGTGTCAATATTAAAATTTTTAATTATATGTCTCTAACAAATGCGTGATTTCAGGCAATAACATATCTAAAATACTTTATGCTGCAGAACTGCTATAGAACATTATACTGCAAATCATCCCTGGAATTCTTGAACAAGATGCCGTTAATGAAATAACGCTTAGCTATATAAGTTGTTCTTTATCAAAGTCCAGAATTCTTTAGCTCAAATAAAATTTGACAATAAAAAGTCAACGAAAAGTATCATGAAAAAGGTATAATATTTAAAGCAAAATATTTAGGCAAATTACAAAATATTTCACTTCCTACCTTCACTTATGCGCTTAAAATTCCTCAATGCACAAGGTTTGCCATCTATCGCAGGTTGTGCGTTCACCGTTTGCAAAATTACCACAAACAACGCATTTAAAATTAACATTTTGCAGCAGAAATATAAATGCGACGTGTTACGCCTGAATGTGTTCCAATGAGTCAACTGCATGTACTGGCTTCGATTGCGCCAGGCATTTATATATTAGTGCTTTAATTACATAGCAGGTGCTTTTGTCACTGAGTTAATTTGTTATGATCTTAAGCTTTTTCTCAAACGTGATCTGAAGGACACAGCGACTTGAATATTTAAAAGATTGTAAATATTAATATGATCGTACTATTCAGTGGACCAGGAACTTCATGACCGAATTCCGTTCTTGTTTAAATCGTAAACGCTCAAGAGTTTCCAGATTGTGAATTGATAAACAAAAAATTATTCGCCATTCAAGAAATTTGAGAAGCTTTACATTAATTCTAAATTTCCATAATTGGATTTACAAAAGTAAAAAGGACAATGTCTTTTTGATCGTTCGCTTTCACTTCTTTTTCTTGTTTAAGTTAATGACATATGTATTATTTGCTGCAAACACGAAAGTAAACAGCGAAAACAGCCAAAACCAAAATCGAAAACCCTATAGCTCATGATCAAATTAACCGTCAACTGAAATTGTAATTATTAATGCTTCAGCTAAATGCCAATTTTGCTGTAAAATAACATGCATGTATCACGTAGGATTCAGATTGGTGAAGCTATAGGCCTTTCTTTGAATCACACCATCCAAGCCGGAAACCATTAAAAATTGTTTAAAATTTCTTTATTTTCATGGCGTCATTATGACGAATCTAGAAAATTCATCAGTTCGGCGACTCATGATGAAGAAGTCGATAATTCCTACTAATTTATGAATTGGATAATTTTTGCTCAAATCATTCGCATTGCATGCTCCCCTACTGGCAGTTTAATTTTGAATTCAATCAGTTATGTAGGAAGTAGTTCTTTCGTGACTTGACGAATACAAACATGAACAAAACAAGCACAGCACTAATTTAGTCGTTAGTATTTAAAGAACTGTAAACATGAGACGATAATTTTCCCATCACGGCCGAAAAAAATAAGAAGGCTCGAATCTTCGGCTCTGTTAATTTCAATACATGAAGATGTCGTTTGCTTATTTATAATTTTTGTGATGAAAAATAATCACAGAGATCAAGACATCATTTATACTATTTTTGAAAATATTCATCAATTCATATTTTTGAATGAAACTTGTAAATACCCGTTGCTACGTATACCTTAATGCTTTAACCAGCTGCAGACGAACGCGTTTATAGCATCACATAATTATTTGCGACTGAAGATGAAGAATCACTTCACTAAATATTCTGTATCTTAGCCCTGCAAGCTGAAGATTGTTGAGGAAAGTTCAATCATTTTAGTAACGGTATATACGGAACTATGATTTTAATTTCTTATTACAAGCCAGAAGGAAGTTGATTGTTAATATTCAATGTCTATAAATTTTATTATTTTAATTGTACCTTCGTTGCAAAAAATACGGAAGTTGCGCGGCTGACTCGACTTACACCTGCAAGATCCCTTGCCCGAGACAGTAACTTCGCTCTTATAACATCATCATTATCAGTGTTACACGATCCCTTTTATGTCGTTATATACGCACATGAATGTTATATCGTCGGCATAATCGGGGTCGTATGAGAAACATATAGCTTAAATTTTACAACCATGCAGTACAACGAATGAGCTATTTATCGTCCTTATATAATGCATGTTTTCCGCGGACCAAGTCATCAACTGCACTAAATAATCCTTCCGCCTGCAATTACAACTTTTTGTCCATTCTTCATTGCGCATTCGGAGAAGTGTCGTTTGCGTTTATTTGTTAATTATATGTGAGCACTCAGGTTTCTGCTAGTGCATATCTTAAATATCCCTTATAGCTATATATTTAGCTATTATACATCCAAACAGTCACGGCATGCATGTTTTGCAAAATTCGTCTGGTGCGAAAGATCCAGGGTAAAGCAGACAGGGCCGTAGTTACTTCAATTTCCTTCATTATATATATTCCTCAAAAATGCTTTACCGTCACACCGGTTTAAAATTGATAGCTACCTTAACGTTAGAAATATTGAAAGGTCACAACAATAGAAATACTACTGGAAATAAAAATCACTACGTTTTCTATAAAATAATCCACATATTGACAGAGTTTGTTCCGGCCGTGATGAAGAATACAATAATTATTGGATGAGGCTGAGCATGATATCATATCATTCAGACCAAGGTCAATGTTATACGCCACTACATTCGGGGTGCGGTGCGGATATTATTCACTTAATGTATGCTCCCGAGGGAAATAGTAAGTTTTGTTTTCCCAAGAGTCTGAATGTTCGTCGAGGGAAACATTGAGACTCGAGGGAAAACAAAAACATACATGTTACACGACAATTTCTTTTCAAAAAACTTTGTTATGACAATATGCGGGCAACAATTTTTCACTTGTTTCCCTGGCGGGAAACATTCATTTAAAGTCATGTGACTACGAATGAACCAATCACATTTAAAATACACAACACCTATATAACAATTCCGAATGTCTCATTTGGGGGTGACATAACGCAAGTTTAAAAAATTTTCCCGCCATTTTCATCGTTGCTGTTGTGAAAATGCAAATGTATAACACGAAGATAACGTTGGGAATACAAATTAAAACACTTAAAAGACATCTTTAGATAAGTAAAATTTATTCTAATTTAATGTTCGCTTTTACAACGGTCTTTCGCGGCGTCTTTTTTGTCGTCTTTGTGTGTATTGTTGTCACTAAGATTTTAGTCCATATAATAAACAGACATTACACGGCTCGCTCGAAAATATGGATTTTACGTAATTCCAGTGCAAAAAGAATATCTGAAAAATGAGATACTGTTTTAAGTTTTTGACACGATTTGTGAGATACTGTTTTTGGCATAATTTACTCGCAACGGTGTATTATCCAATACATACACGCGCGTAAAAGTCTAAATCCTTGTTATAGGTCATATTATTTGAAAAGGCTTAATGAATAAATCTTAGGCCTGTTTCAGACGTCAAACTTTTCATGTGCCGAGCCTATAATGTTAATGATTTGAAGCTTTGTTTAAATTCATTTGCATTCGATTCCGCCCACGAAAAGTTGGACGTCTGAAACAGGCCTTAGAACTAAAGGCCGTGTTGCACGGTGCAATTTTCTTTGCAACTTGCAATCCAATTCTACTTTTGAGAGATGCTTTTCTACTTTTCATGCACGTTTCTTCTGCAAGACTCTTAGAGGTACAATTGCATTGCAAGTTGCAAGAAAAATTGCACCGTGTAATTAAGAGAATTTTTATTATTTATAGAGAGTCTTAGAGGTAGAATTGCATTGCAAGTTGCAAGAAAAATTGCACCGTGTAATTAAGAGAATAAAGAACTTAGTTTCCACATATTTTAGTATATGCACAGACCTATTAATTAAATAATAAAAATTTAGAAGCCTTTCAAAAACAGCCTTCATAATAATATTGATATCGTTATTTATAATATAACATTTATAGTACGCGCGTGCTGATTGGTCGAGAAGCGTGTTTCTATAACATATTGCTGATTGGTCGAGAAGCGTGTTTCTATAACATGTATAGAGACACGGGAATTTTCCCGGCGAACTTGACAAGCGAAGCGATGTAATGAGAATTTGTAATTGAATCATCCAAACTCCCACGCGTGTCTCTATAACTGTATAGAAACACGGAAAATGTTTTCTGTTTCTTAAATGGAAACATATTTTCATATAATTATACGCATATGCCATATATATTTGTTCAGCCCAAATGACATGGGATATACAAAAATAATATGCCAGGTTGGAATAATATCTATTGGGTCAAATCCAGCGTACACACTAAGCTTTGTCCTTACACGCCTTAGCGATTTCTGCGGTGTCGTTCCAACGTACAGCAAATATTAAACATTTTTGAAAATTTCTGTCTCGCAATATTTCTATGTGCTCTTTTCTATCTGCTTGGGTTGGCGTTATTTCGGTTGTGTTAAAACGAAAAGTTGTACTTCTTATAGAGCCTTTTTACAGAATTTGTTTATCTTCCTTACTTTGCAAGATATTGGTGATCAAAATCATCGGCTATCGAGATATATCCACCATTTTGTTTTATAATCAGATCCAATTACGTGCATGACGCAAAAGCAGAGTTGAGGCTTAAAATAAAACAATTGCATCACTTTTTGCATGTTCATGGTTTAATTTGGAACTCTTAGATTTCAAACGTTATAACTTGAGATACGTGCGATTCTATTACAATAGAACTATCACTTCGCCGGATCATTAATTTGAAGCTACAAAAAGAATTTTCACCCAGCTTATCACGCAACGCGTATCAGAGCAAGAATTTGCATAACCATGCAAAATGGCGGATGGAAGATTATTTCATTCGAAAATATCGTGAGAAGTAATAAAGTTAACAAATATCCGCGTAAACGAATTTTGTAAATAATCATGACGTTCTTTTAAAGAAGACATAATTTTTATGGCCGTATCCCTTTAATTATCCGTTTGCCTTTAAAATACGATGTGTATTGTGCACTCAAAATGACCGATTAATTCCCCGACCACCAATAACCTTTATTATTTTTGAAAAATTAATATAATAGTTAAAATATCAAAAACCGACTAAATAACTCAGTTGAACAAAAACAATAACACCGTAATAATAACCGAGCCGGACGAAGGTTCGGCGAAGGTGCTAACATTGCCCGAAGATTGAAAAACTACACCCGGGTATTCTGTTATGGACGCGATGGACGGCCGGCGTTTTGTCAGGTGTGCGAATTGGCGAAATATGGTTGCCTAGGTATCTGGAGGGCACGAAAACTTTGCACCATCCTTGGATCCCTAGTTATACACCCTGTTTTATACACAGCGTGCTATCCTCCATAATGTAAAAACGGACAGACCAGACCGGCCCAGTGGTATTTCAGCACAGACAGATTACTGGTATTCTAGAGTGTTCAGAGAACTCTGCATTCAAGTATATCAAGATTGCATCGGCCTAGGGCAGTTTCAACGCTATATTCTTAACGAAATACTCCTTGCAGTCTAACAAGATTTCAGCAGGTTTGGTTAAATATATGGTACCACTGGTTGCAATTGCTTTAAGGAAAGCGTCCACAATCCTTACTTCAGTTCTATTTCTCGAATAGATTTATTGAACAACAAGAATTATGAGTATCATTTTTATATTTTAATGCAAAAATTCATACATTCACCACTACAAAAATTAATGAACAGGTTCTTGATGTTAGCTACATAGTGTACCACGTGTGTTAACTGTATCACAACGTTAAACCTATCACCACGTTAAACTGTACTACCACGTAGTTAAACCATGTGTTAACTATATCACCACGAAGGCGAAAACTTTAAATGGCAATGCATCACTCTTCTATCCACGGGTTTGATCCACGGATCAAAATTGAATATTCTCTTCGTGTACATCAGTAAGGTCATTTTAATTTCACTTTTGTTTTCTTTTCTTGCAAAGTCTGATATTTTGTGACGGCAATATCAATCATTTTCATGAGATGTTCTCCATACTGCAAAATGAGATTTTGGAGCGTAAGAATTATTCCTTTTGGAAATGACAAATTATAATGATTGACCATGCATAAAATGATTTGGGTGAATATGGAAAGAGAATCGAACTGGAAAACAAGTCAAATGCTCATGCTTGCTCTTGCATTTTAACTAGCTGGCCTTGTGTCGATCCGCTCTATTTTTCGCTGTAATGAGTAGGGTCCGTTTGTACGAAAGCTGGATAGCACTATCAACCGACATTCGAAATTTGATCGTAGTTCAGCATATAACCTGGTATTAAGCCATCGTATTCTTACATTGAGGTTTTTTTTTAACATCTCTAAGCTCCAATTTACAGGTATGTTTACAACGCTATCCAGCTTTCGCACAACCGGCCCCAGTTCCTCGAGTCGTTCTTGTAAAAATGGTTTTTCATTTTATTTTTGGTTTTTAATCTTTTTTTTCGGTTTAGGCCCCGAGGGCTTACCTCGAATAACAAAAGCCGTGTTTCGTACTACGACATAAGCCTACTGAACCGAGATGTCTACTATGTCCGAGAAATCTGTTAATCTGAATACAAGTTAAAAAAACAAATATAAATATATCATACCGTTGGGTTTTCCAGAGTTGAAATAAAATTACGAAGTTTTATGTCTCGATATTTCTCTAAGCATTTGGTCATACGTTCTAGCTAGAAGAAAAGTAAAAAAAATATTAACTAACGATAGTTGGAAAACACTAGAGATGAAAGGCAACAAAATTTCGCGGAATAATGTTATAAATAATATTGTTATAAATGATAATTGCCCAGGAACATTCGGTGGTTTAAATAAGTCGGAAAATGTCAATTAAAAATCAAAAAGTAATGACAAATGACCGGAAATGTCAAAACCAAAAATACTAATTCTATGAAAAGCAGCCACTATCTTAAATGGTAAAAATAATACACGCCCCTATAAAAATCAATGTTTACTAATAGGCTACGTGTTTACAAATACAATTAAAAATAAATACAAATACAAAATCACATCTCAATACAAAATCTCAATACAAAAGTCTAAAATCGTTATTAGAAGCAAAGGAAAATTATCATCGCGTAAATTCGCGCTCTCCCCCTACACTTAATAATGAAGTCACGCATGATTATTTATATAGCAAACGTAATATTAGCATCATACACTAACAGGGTGCTTAGTTAACATCGTGCACTCTGTTATGGTTGGCATTATATCAGTGGCGTAGGAAGCATGATTATTGGGGCACATATTCTTTTATTCATGTTGTGCACGATCATTTTTTTTAAATCGATTATCTTTACAAGTCTGTTAACATGAATATATGAATATGTGCCCCCCCCCCCCCAATTATCGTGCTTCCTACGCAACTCGCTATCATTAGGCACCTTTATATAGCAGTGAGTTTGTCTACGAGTATAAGATTCGTCATTTGCTTTTGCCTACGCCATCTGACGAAAATTCTACGTAGTGGATCGTAGGGGCATAGATCGAAGATGGACAGATGTCCATCTCAGAAATAAAAATGTCCCAAGGCAGGCATCTTGCATCTACCATCTCGGCAAGTGTTTATTGCGTAATGTTGCGTGATTACGCTGTCTGCCGTGTCACCTATTTCACTGTTTTAGTATTTAGCTATAGAGATAAAAATTCATTACTCCGGCGCCAGCGACCGGTTTTTGTCTTTTTTTGTTTTGTTTTTGTGGGTAGCCGCTGCGCATGCGCGGCTAACCACTATGTTATAGCTGAAAAGTGTCCGCGTCCGTCTAAATGTCCACATCTTCGAAAAGTGAACAGATCACGATTATGAACTATCACTGTTTGTCGACATCTTCGGTGATTGTCGGATGACCGAAACGAACTAACATGGATGCACACCACTAACCAGTGCCACTAACAGTTGCAATTGCACGACTTCTGGAATTGGGGAACATATTTATTGATTTCGAAGTACTTTTGGCATGGGGGAGCATATTTATTGTTCGTAAGTATTTTTGGCATGCTATTTATTATCCATATATAATTGTATATGATTTCCAAAGGTAACACAGAATAAGTATTAAAACTTGCTTATATCGCCCATTTCATTTGTTGATTAATTTCAAATAATTAAATTTAAAAACGTTTGGGTTAAACCATAATAGATTTTAGGCCTGTGGAAATTTAAAATGGCTTTTGTATTGTAAAACAGAGCGGATATTGATACACCCTGCATATTTAATAATTTGTATAAATTTAATGACTTGTACTGAAATACTTATATTCCATTTGCTTCAAAAAGATCAAAACATTAAGTGCTAAATTATGCTTCCTGTAAACACTAAAATTGAGCAAAGGAATTATGCTTAACTGCACAAACAGCATGTCGAAGCAGAATATTTAAAATGCAAGGGACTTGATAAATCAGGTTGTATAGAGAAATAGTAATCAAAGACCGATATAGTCATTGCAACAAGTCCCATTCCCAAAATTCCACGTTTAGACATATAATTAATTTAAAAATTTTACTCAAGTGAGTTTAAACTCACAGACAATGTGTATATTGTAGAAACATATGTGTATGTAAACTACTGATAACATATTCAATAATATATAATATATAATATATAATATAATATAAAATAATATATATATATATATATATATATATATATAATATATATATATATTATATATATATATATATATATATATATATACAATTAAGTAAAGTATCCAAGAAGAAAGAGTGCTCGATATCAAAATTTAATAGAGCGATTAAAATAAAATAAAATCAATGAAATATTACAAAATTTTGAATATATTGTTCCCTACACTCTGTGTTTCACGTTTCTTCTGAAACGATCATCAGGCGAATCGCCTGATGATCGTTTCAGAAGAAACGTGAAACACAGAGTGTAGCGAACAATATATATATATATATATATATATATATATATATATATATATATATATATATATATATATATATATATATATATATAAGTTCAAAGTCATATAAGATTCTTTAATTAAATTATATGAAATATATACTATTTTGTCAAATAACAAGCATCAATTGTCACTAGGAAGCTTTAACATAATTTAACAGAACTTTATACTTTTTTTTGTTTCAGTTTATTTTATGTAACTGTGTTCCTATAAACATAACTTTTAGGATAGTTCAATGATTTTCTTCTGGATAATGTCATAAACAATGTCCAGTTCATCAATGTCTGCTATCAAAATTGATTGATAAGCTTTTCTGGTGTCATTTGATTTAGCGAGTCATCTGTGGAACATCTAGCTATGAGCTGATGCACAATGCTGTTTAAGGCTGTCAAATTGAATGCTATGCTAGCTAATAAATAATCAAGGGACATCATAAAGAAATACTTTGAAAACGTCTAAAAACCTTGCTCTCCTTCCAAACTAAGCTTTATATATATCTTATCAGACGATTTGTACCACCACTTTGGAACCTTACTCTCTTTTTTGTTCTGTCCACCTATTCTATTTTTAAAAACCATGCATTTCCTATCTTTTGTAAATATGCTTTTATTTATGTTATTATTCTGTCGTTAAAAATGTATTTAAATTAATACAAAAAAAAATTTGAATATATTCTGCAAAAAAATCGATTTCTTGAATTCGACTGGCTAACATATGGCATTAGAAAGTAAAATTATAAGCATTAGTTTATATTGACTCGTCACTATAGCAGCCTGTAATTTGACATTGAATCAAACTTGAATTTTTTCGCCAAACCATAGCTTCATCGCAGCCAATTATTTGCAAATGTTTCCGAGGCTACCCACGTGTACGCATTGCGTACCTATTTTTATTTTTTGTCGTCGCAAGTCTGAAATGGTGCGAAACATTCTAGTATTTGAAAAGTGTATGTAACCGTATTTATCTACGTCCCAGTCTTTTCTCGCAAGAGTTGTGGTGTACAGCTTTGGCTAATTTTCCGATGCGCGATTCGATTTCGCTCGTATGATACGACAATTCCTCCAAGAGGAACAAATAAACCGTTGTTTTCATCCCGTTCGATTAAGTTTAAATTGAATTGGGGTAAGAATATATTTAATACATGTAGACTCGGTCCTTTTTTAATAATATCGCTGCTATCTCGTTTAACAAGATGATGGCCGTGTATGGGCGCGTTGACACGTCGTAGTTTGCACAGGATTGAAGATTTAATATAACTATATAAGCGCGAATTCCAAAGGCAAAGTGTAAGACAAAGCGAATGTATCATGCGGTTTATTTACATTTTTGAACAATTGAACTTCTATACTTTTTAAAGTACGGTGTGCTTCTGAATTTCGCGATCGAACATTTATAGGTTCGCAAGGCATCTAAATGCGAATATGAACTGTGTTGTTTACGTTCAGAAGCTCTATATTAAAGACTGCCACGTGCGCCGGAGTTAACGCCAGAACCGGGCGTTTTGTTTAAAAATAAATTTATTAATTTATATGAGTTAAAAGCCAACAAATTACTACGAAAACGGTAGAAAGAGTACAAAATTCACAGGCATGCAGCAATCAGCCCATGCACAGCAAGCATTGTGCCGTGTGCCTGCATGACCTGTAGCTACATTTGGGGAAAACTTGAGGACACAAAAATAATACCTAGTTACACTTCTGATAATACGTATGTGGCGGCTTGATGCCGTAAGCAAACAACACGCAAGGATGACGAATCTTGTTTGTACTCGTAGTCTTATGCTCGTATAGTAACTGCTAAAGCTCTCTATTGTTTTTTGTAACAGCACCTATAAAACTAATGTCAAAATGAATTCACCTTTTCTTCTAAGAATATTGAAGTGACGGGAAAACAAGACCAAAAGTGCCGAAGTAACTCGGTAATTGCATTATAATGTTGCCGTAATTCTCTTTGCAACGTTTGAAGACCATGGCCTAAACAAAAATGCACAATTTAATGATAAATTGAGTTGTTTCACATAAACATTATACAAATAGCTTATAATTCTTCAGGAAAAGAGCAGAAATAAGAAGAGATTGATTTAAATAAATCTCATCTCGTTTCATCTCGGGAAATATTATCTCATAAATATATTCCCTTCCGAAAAGCTCCCTGACCAAATGTTTTAAAAAATCCAAGTTTTCTTTAATCAGTTAATGAAGCGAGGAACAAATATAATCAAATCACTTGAATGAAAAATATTACGACTGCACGCAATGCCAAAAAAAAACACGAACAAACGATGAATTGGCAATTAATAATTAACATACCGTTAATTTCGGACATCGTATCTCTCATGAACAGGCCACCAGGTGAGAATTCGGTAAGAACTTCGCAAGCACAATCGCTGCTGAGAGTCTAAGTTTAGAAAACGTTGGCATAACATCCATTATTATTATTATTATTGTCATACATAGCCTACCTACTAACATGTTACATACCAAAAGAGCGCAAAATAGGTAGCATAGACTAGGCATGACCAGGTTACATAACATAGTATAACGAATTAGGTCTATATTGCTAAGCTGATCGATGAAAACACTATTTTAAAAATAATGTATATTTATCCCCAATGATCAAAAGATAGAAAGGCGTTTGTTTATTACAAAAATCGTTTACGTGTATGCTACCCGCTAACACAGAACAAATTGGTTCTGCATGTAATGAACGTAATTATACAAGAAAAACTATATACACGATAAATATCTAAAGCTGCTTTTATTGTAAGAATTAAATACCGTATATTCGTCTGTACCTTGACAAGCTCTGGTTGCCATGATCTGATGTCCATAGAACATCTTTCGGCATAAGATGTGAGATTATCCGTACCATTGGTATACGAATTTACCTTGTGAGGTGCCTAGATAATGAGTTGACACATTTCCCGGACAGTATAAATATTGCATGACACTGCAGTACAAAAGCTATTTTTTTATAAATAACTTAAAAAAAGATCTTAACTTTTATTAATTCGATTCAATCATAAATCCTTACAACACTATTTACAACGAACAACGAACAGCAATTAACGATGTTTTATATTTTGTGCTTTCTGAGTACAATTGGGAGTCTTCCAGAGACCATTGAGCTGAGTCCAATAGAAAGTTCTCGATTACTTAAACTCAGAAACCGATTTTTGTTTAATAGCTCCTCTTTTAGTGTATTAATTTTAACATGTTATAATAAAGTATCGTACTAATAGTCAGCCAAATGCATGTCTGCATAGATGAGAAAAGTTGAGATTTCACACAATAACGTAGTACCTGGGTTGTTTCCACTGCAATTCCCTGACAAAACTGATTTTTGTCTTTTATTTTCAAAACTACTGATTCGTTCGTAGTTTCCTCCTCCAAATCCTCATATCTTACCATATCTCGAAGTCGAGCCTGATAAAATAATTCAATTGTCAATTACATGTTACAACCTTGGGTCGAACTAGAACCTCTACTGTTTAAATTTAATTGGCAAGCAGGTTATTACGCATAAAATGCTAGCTGTCTAAATTTGACTATCTATTTTAGTCTTATATGTCGTTAATACAATTTAGAGGAATTTTACTAAAACGCCATTTTCTTATGCCTATGCCATAAGGTCAATATCTTATGCCGCGTTTACACTACATTCATTTATTGGCAGGGTACGGTTAAAATGGGTACGCTTAAAAAGGTCGGGCACGAGTACCCATTTTAGGTTTGGCGTGCCGATAATTTGAGTGAAGTGTAAACGGGGCTGATAAGGTTTCTTAATATATCTTCAATTAGGGAAAGACCTAAGAGTAATCTATATTATTACTCTAACCCTTACTTAAAAGCTTGTTTTTAATTAGAAAACTGTCTAAACATGCCCCATGACCTGAAAAAATAATACGAAGGGCTTGTTTTAAATTGTTTCATTCATACATCTCTACCCGGCACAGAAATGAAAAATAAAATAGCGGGACACATTACCACTTTTATCGGTGGTTCATCCTTGCTGTTCGTCGACTTTTCATTCACAACCTGGGAACTATTAAATGTTTGTAAAGCTGCCATGTGAATGTCATGGACGATGGACGTTTTCGTAAGTTATGCGCGTGCGTGAGTTTACACGAGTTGACACTGGTAACTAGGCAAAGGTTGCAAACGTGCGATTAGCATGTCGGCATGAATGCCATTTTAAAAATTTTCTGTATAATGAAGTGTCCAGCTATTGGTAAAGGATGAACTGCATAACGAGACGATTCATCGAGTTGCGCAGCTTCTAGTTTAATCCATGAATTCATGAAAATACCTATGGCATGTATTATCAATCCTCACAATTTACCTTGTTTTAATACTTTTAACAGTATCGCGATTAATTACTCAAAAACACTTAAAAGCCCGTTTTGGAATATTGGAAACTGTGCTTAAGAAATTTTCATGTAAAATATGACACGAAAACAATTTTTGCTTTCCATTTAGCCTATCACTTTAATAGCGACAATAACACAATTTCAATTTTATATATATGAACAATTGTCCAAGGAAGAAAGTTATAACTTAATTCAGAATCTAAAGTTATGCCGTGCTGTCTAATTTTAAGTGTGGTCTTTGTCTGACATTCGCCTACGATTCGGTTGTTTTAACGCCATGCATGACCGGGATAAATATATTTATACAGTTGAGATAATCTGTCTATCCTCTCTACAATGCGTGCTATGAATGGTTCTCCTTCACAGGTCCTAGATATGCATCAGTAACATGTTTGCCAAGACAATTATCATGTATGTTACTTACGGAGTGTCCGCGTATGACTTGAGTACCATAGAGCTCTGATGATTGAACCGACGAAACAGGTTGTCGTTTTTGCTTTTCTGATCGGAAGAGTCAGAAGACTGTTGTTTATGACCATAGCCCTAGAATATAAAATACTCATCATTTGTTGGAAAGATTTGCGATAAGGATACTACTTTAAGTCAAGTGGTGGTGTATTGTATATTCTTTATACCTAGAAAGAATAGATTTTGTTTATGTCTGGCGAAAATATAAAGAGTTACATTCTCTTTGTGGTATCCAGGAATTCTCGAAAACGAGAATGTTTTCCCGATGTATACGGTACGTATAAACGTAAATTTCTTTGAACTTTCAACGTGGTGCCAACAATGCTGTCAAGGCGTAAACACAGTATTTTACCTAAAGATTGCCAAAAACATTTGTTGTTCGTTTCAAAACAAACCTGGTCAGAAAGAGGAGATGACTCTGAAATATCCAACAAACGATCATAGAAATTTGAAAGCTTTTGTTCCAGAAATTCTAAACAAGTAGACAAAAATTAGGATATATAACTAGTTGGTTGAAATTACTTTGTTGAAAAAAACCCCCCGGCTAATTAATCACTATAATAGGTAGAATTTGCAGTAGAATTAATTGATAAAATTGAATAAATGAAATACAGTATGTTATAATAACCAAACACAGAAAATATACCGTTCAATCTTATCTTTACCGCCGTATACGTTACCTAGCTGATTATATTGATAGGTTTCCTCGCCCTTGCGTACCCAGGAACCAAAAATGTAACAGAAGGTTTGCGGCAGCTCCTTTTATTCCCTACATTACTGTACATACCTTGTTCATCCTTATTTGCACATTCCAAAAACAGATCCGACGAAGTCTTTTGACGATCACGATGAAAGAAATGAGACTGAAAAAACTTGGTCCAAAATTCCTTCTCGCTCATCTGCAGGCAAAGAATTGATAGTGAATCACTATAAAGCAGTTTGGATCCGGATGATATTGCGATTAGTGTATAGCTATGATAGGTTTTTTTCACTTCAGTTATGTGAATAACAGGAAAATAGTTTGGTTTTAGGGATTAGCTCGCACAGCATTTAGGAAAATACCAATGAAGGTTTAGTGGAAATAAACCACATACCAAATACCTACAGCTGACTAATAATTTACATAAATACCATGTAAAGACTATCACCTGGTCAGGAACGTTTTCTAAGTGTTTCTTCTTAACTAAAACAAAATATCCACCGGTTAGGGCAGATAAACAAACTTGGCCTCTTAGCGGGGTTGCACAGCTTGTTGTAGCTACATTTGTAACTTTTCTTTTGATCGGATCCACACTCCACAGTAGCATGGAAGGTGGAATTTCGTTTTAAACTAGTCGATATATCTATTTACATTTTTCAGGAAAAGCCAATCAGAATGCCTCAATTTTTAATACGTATACTTCATGTAAAATGGCAAATAATAGAGAGTTTTAGTTTGACGTTTTTTCTTTAATTGCTAACCGTAAGCCGCGACTTGACGTTGAAATTTTGCCGTTTCTTTTAACCGCTGGAGGTGTATTTTCATGCATATAGCTCGTTTACCTCAGCGTTTTGTCATTGCAATAGTGTCTCGTTTCACGTATAAAGACTGCTCGTAATTCTCTAGGTACTACGATATCGTAGATCGATAGACGGTTATTAAAATGGAAGTTCTTTTTAACTTTTACAGGTGTAAACAAAATTTGATTTTAAAAAAATTGAAGTATTAGAAATTGCAAGAAGCAATTTCACAGGGCAACTGTTTACTGGATTCCAATTTTTAATCGTTCTAACATAATGTATAGGTAAAGGACTGCTGACAAATGTCAAATTTGCAACAACGGCGACGTCAAACCGCTAACGTGAGACCGCGGTTTGCGCATAATGTACTTTGCGGTAAAACTGGCTAATGTACCTTTTTATCCGAAGTAGTCAAAATCTGACTGTGTTACCGAATTCCCCCCCCCCCTTTTTTTTTGCAGTAGAAAACTAATAAGAGATCACTGAGCATGTTTACTAATGGAATGCAATGAAATAAAAATTATGGGCGAAGGGACTTGGAGAAAAATCGTGGGTACGAGGTTGGGAGACTATATACAGACGCCTTCATTAACTTGGTAACTTGTCAACACTGTCCTCACTTAATCGTGCCTAAATTTGACAGACCAACAAGGAGGAATTTCATTTTAAACTAATGGACAATGTTAGACTCCTTTTTAGACCGACCGTAATAAAAATTCCGTAGCCGACAATAAGACATACATTTTTGTATCGTACCTGCCGGGTATGTTTTAAATATTGCCGCAATAGTATCAGCGTCCAAGTTATATCTCAGTTCATTGCAACCACTACTCTCTGGTTTTACCTCTGACTAAAAAAAAATATATTGAAACATAGGTAAAGTGTGTATGTATACTACACTGACACGGCAAAATTATAGCTAACCTCAAATTTTGAACTATAAAGGGTTTTGATAAAGTGAAATTGAGGAGAAAGAGCCAAAATGGTAACGTAAAATCCCTTTACATGTACACCTTCAATCACTTCACATAGATAGAAATTAAGAATTAATCCTTACCAGAAATCCAGACGACAGACCGATAGTTTGAACATCACCAGACCCTGTTTCATTGCTAGATGTCTAAGAATTAGGTAGTTATAATTGGTGTACAGTTATAAGTGGTTCTCGAATTTGTGGGCAGGGAGATCATTTTAATTTCTACATTAGGGAAATGGGTATACATGGGGACATCGAAGTGTGCCCTGGAATCGGGGGAGAAAATTGGGAAAAAGGAGAATAAAATTTAACACAGTAACCCGATATTTTTGAATGCGCATGGGCATCCTAACTGTATGGCAACTAACTTATTCTATTAGCTATATCATGCTATAAATTTGTGCATATTATGGTATGACACTTTCGTTACGACAACAAAAATAAAACTACATAAATAAAAGAATTCTTTACCTGTTCATTTGCTCTGTTTGCCCAAAATTCTGCAGCTGTAATAATGTCACCAACAACAAGATCTTTATATAGCTGGTAGAGATCAGGATTATTTTGCAATAGTCTAAAAAGAGAACAAAACATGCAATTTGATTCTTCAAAGAGGCAGAGTTGCATTCGCCAACAAATATAGATGCACCAACAGAAACATACTTATTCTTCTCCTCCAAATCTTTGTTCGCTTTTTTCCTATGAGCAGGTATTAATTGAGCTAAAAGGTCCTTCACGTCATCACGATCTCGACGTTCAGCGCCAGGATAGGCATTATTGACAAAATGGAAACTGTACGAGTTACCATCGTGAAGCACTGTTTGAAGCTGCATTTTTGAGCTGCCTTCAGGGCTGATTCTCTGCACTACGTAAATACGTACAAAGCATTTATAAGTAGCTACATACACAAGTGGAGGTCATGGGGAAAATTATGGCAACGAAATCCGTTTTTGTGTTTCGATTAAAATCCCACATTTTGGTTTATTTAATTTATCATGGATTTACCGGTAGATACTATATTCTGCCTTTCTTTTCTCTAGCGCCTTCTTCATATTCGTCGCTACTCGCTAGAAGCCACCAACGATATTAATCGTGGAAGCCACGCAACTAATGATATTTATAGTAATTATGATGCTTTTAGCGCACGTTTACGTTTACGGACAACAAATTTTCGTACTATGCAAGTCCCTCCGCTAGGCAGATTCACCCGAGGGGAACATCATCACTTCGGGAAATATTTCGCCAAACCACTCTCACTCCAGGTCTATAAATGATAAATGTCTTTCATGCGGTCGAAAGTATTACGATTAATCAAATTTATTGTCGCGGCGCTGTCGATTGTTATTCGGAACATTAAGCTTGTAGGACTCTCATGCAACATAGTGAAGAAACGCCAGAACCTACCGCATTGTTTTAGATGGTGAAAGGTGTTATACAAAACTATATTCTACCTGTCCCGTTACGAAATTAGAAAACCTTGGTCGATATTCGATATTCGTAAGCTTGTGTCCAGGCATCTCTTTAGATTTTAGCAAGGTAATAGTGTTCTAATTTGTTTTTATTTTTTGTTTTTTCATATTTTGATTTCACCTGCATTTCTCCTAATGCCTGTATTCAAAAAGCTCATTCACTCTCACACAGTCACAATCATTGAATGCATGTAGCAAAGAAATTGTGTTATCACTTATCAATTAAGAATGTAAAGTTGTTTCTTTAAATCAATGGAAAGATTTCGAGCATAACATTGACATTTGTGAGATTTCATGACATTGACACTGGTGTGGGATTAAATATTTATATACAAGTACCGGTAATAAGATGTTAATTAGATTTATATCTAGCTAGATATAAATCTAATTAGCTAGCTGCAACTTTAGGTTTAAATTTGTATGGAAAATACAAGAAGCATAATCTTTTTGAAATAATTACTTGGCGCAAATAGATTCAAACATGTTTAGGTACATACCATATTGCTATGGTATGTAAACCAATAATAGCAAATGCATTCAAAGTGAATTGAACTTGTGAGGGGATTTGATGGGCCACCCACTATTTCTAAATGTGCCTGAAGGAGATATTTTCAAACAAAAATGTAAGAAATTATCAATCTATATGGACTGGTTATTGAAAGCAGGTTGCCAGTAATAGATATCATTGGGCAGCCTTCCTTGGTTTTAGTGGCCAGAAGTAAAATTACTTTGCTATTCACTTTAAAATACATATAGTTGATTCACACACTTCCCAAAAGTAGTTATTTACTTTATATTATATTATCAATTGAGTGTAAATTCTTATCTGATAAACAAAATATTTATTTCTCTAACACAGCCTATGAAAACAAGTACATATTGATGGGTGCGAAGGGGGGGGGGGGTTGGGGTGCCGAAAGCACTGTAGGATAACAGAGTCAGAGCTTTAGAAAAAGGTACATCTATAATCGATCACCTTAGCAACCACATGAAGAGGTAACATGCATGCAAATTGACTTGCAAATCCAGCTAGGGGCGAATACATTTTCAATAGTATTACCATATAGTTTTAATGCAAAGAGTAGGCATCGATCGTTATTAAAATGGCAAATGAATGATACTATTACATGGTGGCAAAGGACACAGGGCTGCCCCTGCTCATTCCTGTAAGCAAAGGACAGTGGGGGCAGCTGTCATGATTGCTCCCATGGTTCTGGTGCCCAGGATATTTATACAATGCGTATTTCTCTAGGTATCTCCTTTCTCCATTCAGAGTCTACACTAGTACTAGCTAAGTATTAAATGATCACTATAGTCCATCTATAGACCTTAAATTCCTTATACAATGGGGTTCCTATAATTACACACCAACCTTCACTTGTTCATAATACACAATATGTGTTTAAAAATAATGCATGTATTTAAAACGTTGTACAAATTTGCACCTTGAACTGATCCTTAGATTTATAAGAAGGGCATAATGATGAATATCAATTGAAAACTAGTATTAATATCATCAAAGCAATTTGTTAAATGCTTTAGGGTGCATTCGGTGTAGACAAATCGGAATATCTTCGGCCGTTCGGCGTAGAGTTAGGGTATCCTTGGCGTACTGGCGTAATATCAACTTTCCTTGGCGTAGTGGCGTACACTGTTTTTAACTTGTCGGCGCATAAATACCGGATAAACACAAAACTTTGTAATTCAAAGGTCCACATACACACCGACTTCAACTGCATGCATTTAAGTATTTTAACGACAACAAAGGCATTTAACTTCTTAAAAATGGTCCTCTAAACGTGTAGCATTTTTTGACTCACGAGTCGAAAGGCCCGGGGAGTCTGCGATCGGCGTAACGTCCTGGAGTGGGTAATTGTCGTAAGTATGGCCCAGGGTGGGAAGTTGGCGTAATGTTAAGATTGCTTTGGCGTATCTTCGGCGTGTGATATACACCGAATGCACCCTGGTAAATGCTGCATCCGGCATCGTTAATAGTGGCAGAGACTGGTGCATTTCCTACCTTTGATGTCGGAATAAACGTAGCACAGCCGTGGTTTATCCGCTCCGTCCGCTGTCCACATTATTTTATCAGAAAGCAACATAAGTTTCCCATTATTTTTCTTATATCTGACATGTTCTGATATAAGCAGAACTTCCTCGCCAGCCATATTGTATATCAAGCGAGATACTTCATGTAAGACGTTCGATACTGAATTCTGTTGGCAGGCAATATCAAGGTACGCTAACGTGTTGCGTTTTTTCTATTTTCAGAAGCAAATATTATATATAAAATTCAATTCTGAAAGAAAAATTGTACCAGACCAGTAAAAATGTACTATCATTCAGTAATTGCCAAAAATATCACAGTAACATTGCCAAAGCTGGTAGCCGTTTTGAAAACAGAAAACGCATAAAAATCGTTTGGCGTTGGCGGATCGCGTCTGGTGTGTTTCCGCCTTTATAGTAAAAGTGAGAAAGTATAGTATTTTTCATAATATTATGTTGTAATTACCCTTCATTTTTGTCATTCTCTACCAAATTGACTCATTCACGGATTGATCTGAATACTATTCAACACTACTGCCACTACAGCTGATTAGGCCCACTACAGCACAATTTATTTTGTCCGGGGTCGGTTGTATAAAACTCTTTAATTAACTACATTTTGCATTGTTAAATCCTAGTTAATTCAGACTGAATACAGTCCTCTGATTGGCTAATTTTGTCTTTAACTACAACTAAAAGTTAACTAGTCTTTTATACGACTGGCACAGTCAAACATCCTCGTCGAATTCCTAAGTTGTCGCCAACTTTGGCCAACCAGGAATAGTAACGTCACAGCTGAAAACTTTACCCGGTATATATACGGGGAAATGCGGGATGAAGTTTCGTCATATGAACAGGACAAAACAAGTCCGAAACTTTTTCGCACATGAACACGCCCTTAGGCCTTAGAAAAAGACACATTCATTTTACCTTTGAAACCAGACGAAGAGGAAACGCAATTTAACAAATACCTGCGAACCTGCATTCCCGGTTATTTTTTATTTTAAGAGTGGCTTCATAATTAAACAATGAGTGTACGGTACTGTTACATCACTTACATAGTAGCAAATATTGACACAGGGCTGCCCCTGCTTACTTTTGTAAGTAAAGGGCAATGTTGGCGCCAGCTGCCCCTGCTGTGAGCTGTCCCTGTGGTTCTGGCGCCCTTGATTAACTGCACTCCACAGAACATATTTTATGCCATTTATTAATGCCTATATGAAAAGATGGTGCTGAAATATTTTTCAGGATCTTCTCAGGCTACATACATACGATCACTAGACTAATTACATTACGCTTCAAATGGTTAATGAGCTTATTTACTAACGCTATAATGCTAACTAGATTTAAACAATAAAATGACCTACGACTTCCTATAATATCAACCATGCAATGGAGCACATGCAAACAAAAATATTAGTAAATGTTTTATAGTCAGTATCCGCAGCTGGAGTAACACGGGTAGTCTTGTTTCTTGCAAACATCGGGATCCTCACCGCATTTTACATTTATCCAACACCATCCATACTTGGCACAATACTTCCAGCAGTAGTTTGAATGCGAACTAGAATGATATGCACAACCTGACAGTTCTGGAAAAAAGATGCTTTTGCCCAGGTACATTTGGATGTTCTTCTGGTTCATGAATTTCGCCTTGTTGATGACAGATTCCCCGCCTGCGAAGTAATCAACCCAATCCACAAGCAAGAAATTCACCGTCAAATCCCGCCTTTCTCTCAAATTGTAGCATTCAAATGCTGCTTCACCCAACCAGGAAGAACACGTCTCCGCCATGTCCCAAATACATTTGCCATAACTCCCGAAAGCCGAAACTTCAATGAATGTATAAAACGAGCCAGGGATGCCACATTTCTCTTTGGCTTGTTCGGTTATGCCTGAACAGCTCGAGATCACTGGATTCGTATCCCGGGTTGACACAATCTGCCCGAAGCTCAACACAAGCCATTTATGTTGTAAAGACATGTATTGGTATAGTTCATAAGCCACGAAAATTAAAATTCTTTCGTTTGGTCGTATCGCGTCCTTGAGTTTTGGCCAGTTTCCATGGGTCATGTAGTAGCCACTCATTGCCAGCTTTCCCGAATTATTTGGCGGCCACAGTTTCATCAGTGTGCTTTCAATGCTTTGCGAAATATTCTTCTCATAACCTTTTTGCACATTGCTGTTGAAGTGGATTATTGCAACCTCACTTGGATGAGATTGCATCCAACTGTCGATTTGTTTAAGACCTTTTTCGATGGAGCCTGCGTAGGCACAGACGTTCTTGCCACAGTGGCAATTTAAAGCTTCTGTTTCACCAAAACAGGTTTCGATGTCAAAGTAACGTATACCATACTCCAACTGCTCCGAGAAACTTTTGCCATGGTTACGGAAGAAACACGAAGGTGCCGCTCCGCCGCTCCACCAATGGAGACGCCCATCAAATCCGGATCCAGCATTGTGACAGCCTGCAAATGTTACTTGATCGATACGTAGCTCGCATAGATCAGGAAGACCATTGCATTTTTGTGCAGCGATTTGCCTCGCGTTTACTAAAAAATATAGAAACACAAACGAATGTGAGTGCACTCTGTCGTAAATTATTGTGCTAAGAATTATAAGATGCCTGACATAGCTCTAGTGTGCGCCAGCCTTAACTTCGCGAATGTCAACTGCATGACCTGTAAATGCCAGCCTAACTGGACATGCCAATTTCACTTTTACTGGCGATTTACCTTTAAATTTCATGAATACAAACTTATAATGAATTTATAAGACTCATAGCCTGCCGGACACGAAAGCTATCTGGCAGCATCTGCTCAGCAAATCGTGTAGTAAAGAGGCTAATAAACATATGCAAACTTGCAAAACATATATGCAAAGTGTATTATGTATAATTTTATTAGCTTGTCGTGGATACAAACTTGCTCTCAATGTACACTTATATCACCGAAACCGGCCGTTGTATAGAATGTTTGTGCTAGTGGCGAAGCCACTCGGATAATTTATTAAGAAATTAATTAATTCGGGGAATTTTTTAAGAAATTAACGATGGTAATAAGTAGTTAAAATTACATGGCGAGACTAAAGCCTGGTTTCCATTTAATCGTAATTGTCGTGAACAAGGCTTCTTCATTATTCACTGATGGGAAATAGTGCCGATGGAAATTTGTCTCTTATTCTGCATTCAAATCGATCATTATTGACTGCACATGATTATTTTTATATATTCACATTTCTGACTCTGACTCGCATGCATCAACTACCTTCACATGTTCACGACACATGGAAACAGCAGGCTGGCTGGGCCACTAAACAGTAATTTAAGATCCTTTTTCCCACATTTCCGACTCTTAGAGTGGGGGAAAATACTCGATGCACAGCATGAGATCTGATATTCAGGTAAAAAAGTAGAGATTCGAAAAATCGGCAGTGTTTTTAATATCATTGATATCAAATACCCGACATTAGAGACCTTTAGTTTGACGTTTACGGCAAACGCCAAACCGCTAACAAAGTTTCTATTCTAACTTCACTATCTTTAGGTGTGCGGCAATTTCGCTAAATTATACAAACGTTCTACATAAAACTTGTGCTGTTCAGCAGTATAATGTAAGAAAGCAATAGGCTATTTTCTGATGTATTTAGAGAAGCAGCAAATTCAGCTTTGCCGTAGTGTTTCACGTTCGCTGTATATAATTTAATGCTTGAACGACTGCATGAGGGTGTATGCAGTCGGGTAATTTGCATCGCGCACACCATATGCCGTCGTCAGCATTTCATATGTACGCACGCACAGTATAGAAACGCGTTAATTGCGATATGTAAATATACACGACTTTTACATAGATTCCCAGCAATCAAGATCTTCACGATTCAAAGAAATTCCCCTCAAAGTGACAACTACGAGGGAGAGAGGGAGTGAGGGAGGTAGGGACGCAGTTAGGGAGGGAGGGACGGATCAGTCATAACATAGGATATTATGCTAACATTTATTTTGATAGCATGCTAACATTTAAAAATATACAAAATCAACCCCAAAATTCTGAAGAAGGTTTGAAGTACCGCATCTAAAGCTGAGTAAAGAACAAAATATCCAGACAATTGACAATTTACATATAATATTTTATATTGGTCAGGTCAGGCATGCACTGATACCCACCACTGCATCAACAGCTGTTGGAAAAAGATCGGTAGGTTTTTGAAAAGAAACTTCATTGTTGTACCCCGCCTTTGTAAATGCACATTCATGCAATGCGATTGAAGAACCCTTTATGTATTGTAAGTAGCTTATACACGCGCAATTCATAATCACTATACATAAATGTGCACCAACGAATTAAAACTTGATTCAATCGGCTAACCACTAAATAACTAGTTTGTTGTGCCTAGTTTTAACTATAATATAACAAAAGCATTAGAGATAAAATATAGATGGACAAAAAAGACCGAGCATGAAATATAAATCATCTGAAGTTTCTTTTGTCTCGTTTTGAATTATGGTTGGAAGTCTTGTGTTAGCTTATATGCTTAAATGTCGATGCTTGTGTTTCATGTTTCATTGCACACGTTTCATTATTTTGCCTTTTGATAGTTCGTTACGCTTATATTCTTAAGACACAAGTGAAAACGACGTTTTTTTTACTTCATGCACTGCATACCTGTATTTTCTTTTCGCGGAAAATATGGTCGATGAACCATGGCGTTAATTGCCGAGGACAAGACCAGGCAGTATAGTATCATTACATGAGTGAGGTCAAATTCCATCTCGTTGTTTTTATACTTTATTTTGCTTTTATACTTCTTTTGCTTTGTTCACGAGAGCGAGCTTGTATGGGGTGTATATAGTAACAGTAGATGCCGACTGTCTGTCTGCAATTGTAAAATATATTATAGTATCTTAAAAGATTAAACCCAAACCATACAATCATTAGCAATTTTTTATATAATTATACATATATATTCTGCAAGGGCCCTATATATATATAATTAATTTTATCAATTCAATGCAGATTCATATATATACGCAATAAATGAAATCACCTTCTATAGATAGGTTTGAATATGATACGAATGTTTTTGTTAGGATCAGTGTTAAATCAGTAAAATTCCGACAATATCCTATTTTGATGGTTCCCTTTTTTAGCGATGAGATCGCCCTGTGCGTGGAAAATAAAAACATACTTACACGGTCTTTCAAGAGCTCCACTACCTTAATCCTTTTGCTCAGAGGAAAATCAGTGAAATGAATAGCCGCTGAGCTGTTTCAATCACCAGATCTGAAAACGCAACAGACATGCATGCATGCACAGTCCATCCTATCATATTTCCGAGTGTTTTAAGGACACTTAAGTTTCAACAATGTAATGTTTCAACGATGTAAAAGTTTCATTACTTGAAATTTACATTACCCTCATTCATGTTCAAATTATATACGACTACGTAAACTTTTAAAGTAGGCCGCAATATCGATATAATTCAAGCAAAACAAGCACATTAAGTAATACTGCTTTTATTCTAAATTTCAGGTACTCTACTCAGCAAAGATTCAAAACAATGATTCAAACACTACATGCAGGTTATTTATTCTCATGATCAGTGGCAAGCTAACAACTCGAGCCTCATCATAGATGTACTGAAATTTGATATGAGTTTGAAATGCGTGGGTAACAGTTGTTGTTGGATCATTGTTTCCTTGAAAAATCTAAAGAAATAAATCAACGGTTTTCTATCAACTAGCCTTGCGCATGGTTTGGCGCCACCACCGCTTTGTTCCACCATCGTGGATGAATCCCTAACCTTAGCAAACTTTTGCATTTCTTTAGGGGTTAATTTAGATGGGAATTGAACATTATACTTTATTTTTGGAGTAAGCCCAACTGTTGATGTTTTTGTCCAAGAACAATTGACCATAACAAAAGAGATGGCGAATGTACATTTTCCTAGAATGCATTGCGGTCGGAAATCGTTTAAAAAAACGAACTGACGTCTTTTAAAGGACAGGCATAAAACAGAAGTTATTTTGTTCGCTGTGTTGAAACTTCAAGTCATTAGGAGTTATTCTTGCCCTCTTTTTTCAGTCAATGCCCGCAATGCATTCTGGTAAAATGTACATGCCGCCACCTTTTTCTTCACGGTCAATTAGAAGGACCCGTCTTACTCTTATCTTGCAAAGTAGGGTTCAAAGCGACTGTCAAAAAGCGATGATGCTGTGACTGCTGAATATGGTACTTTGCATTCCCAATGGCGTGGCATTTTATAGTTCGTGCATGGCATTTTATAGTTTGTAAAACACCAATTTGAACTAAAATGATTTAAAGCCATATTTCTTCTCAATAACAATGAACTTGAAGTCAATTAATTATTATTATAATTATAATTATTTTCCATGTCATAAAATTTAATCCTGACGTTAGCGTCCTTCAATTTCCATACATATTTGAAGCTTGGCTTTCATGCACACAAATATTTTAATGACATATTTGTGTAGGTAGGTAGGCATGTAGGTAAAACTTTATTTAAAACCAAGAGACACGCTAGTCCCATTAACTCTAGGCTGGTTTCCATGAGGGGCGTGTTTAAGTATTAAAATCAGTTAATAAGACTGCAAAACAGGACAATTACACACAGACAGTTTCACACATAGATAGATTATATGAATAAGTAGGATGCGTTTCAGTGTCCAACAACAACGTTAACTGATTTAAACAAACGAAGCGACTCGGCTGATTTTGCTTCGTCTGGGAGCCGATTCCAATTAAAGCATAGCGCCGCTATATTTGAATTTTTTCAAGGGACTCTCGATTCGGCCTAGGGAGACTTAGGTTTGTTGCAGAGTTTCGGAGGTGATAATTAGTTTGATCTATTTCTCTGCTCACAAAAGACTCTCGAAGAGCAGGCGCAGTGTGTTCATTAAGTATCTCGTACATCAATACTGACTTGGCACAAGACCATCTAGTTTCAAGTGTGTCCCAAGAAAGATTACTAAGAAGATCGATTGATGAAGTATGATATTTTGCATCTGTTAAGACCCTCGCTGCACGAAACTGAAATTTTTGCAACTTGTCTCTGAGCAGCTTACCACAAGTATCCCACAGAGGGGATCAGTAATCGAAGTCAGGCTGCTTTTAAAAAAACAGATTCTAGGGTATGTCTAGCAACAAAGGGTCTTATGCGTCTCATAACGCCAATCCCTGCACTCACCTTTTTACATATCATTTCAATGTGACTACCCCAGTTAAGATTTTCATCTAATTTATTCCCCAAACACATTTGTGTAGTAGTTCGTGATATGGGTTTTGCATTAGCCATAACGGGTACATCACACATCAAATTATGAATGTTATATGGGGAACCAATAAACATCATTTTTCCTTTGGATGGATGCATCTGCAACTTGTTTTCTTTAAGCCAGCTACATTCATGGGCAAGATCCGATTTTAATTTTATAATAAGTTCATTTGCATCAAAAGAGGATGAAAAGATTTGAGTATCATCCGCATACATAGCTGGAGTGGTTCATTTTAGACATTCAGGCAAATCATTAATAAATAGTAAGAATAGTAGTGGTCCCAGTCTAGAACCCTGGGAACTCCACAGGTGATAATTTTATAATTAGATAGCTCCCCATTGACATTACATTGCTGTACTCGGTATATTATTATGTATGTATGTACTTCTAAGCAACGCTGTCACAGCCACTATCTTCTTTCTTTGGTGATCGCTCTTAGTCGGATGCCGCACCTATACTGATCAAATCTGGTCTGGAGCATTCATTACCTACCCATGCACTTGTGCAACTAATTGAATTCTGGCTACAATATTTTAATAGGATAAATATAAATTTCCTGTGATAAGCACAGTTGTCACTAACTGGTGAAAAGCACAGTTGCCAGCTCCCTAATCAAGATCTCTTCCTCTTTCTTGTCAATAATCTTGTCAATATTCTTGCTCTAATTATGTTCTTCCACCAGAAGATTTAAGAAATAATCTTCAATAGATAAGTTACGCATGTTTATATTTCGAAAATGAAAACATCATCATTATCATCATCGTCATCATCATCTTCATCATCGTCATCATCTTTTGCTTCGTTAAGATAAGAATACTGTAATGCTTCACAGGCATACGGTTTTTTTTAATTTTATGGCAGATTAACTTCTTAACAAACTTTCGAGCACTTTTATCATTAAGAACTTTTAAATTTACAGGTTTTCCTTTCACAATGTTTCCCATGCGATCATGAGTGGGACCAAATGGATGATCACCTTTTGTAAGAATGAAAAATGCAATCATTCCAGTAACTTGAATATCAGACTTTTTCTTATAACGAGATTCTACTTTTTGACCTATTGCTTCAATTATTTCCGCAGGCATCCATCCTGGAGTTCCTTTTGCATTAGTATAAACTGTAGTTTCGTCTGCCTTCAAAACACGACTTATTCCAAAGTCTGCCAATCTCATATGACCCCCAATGTCGACCAAGACGTTTGATGGTTTGAGGTCTCTGTGCAAAATTCCTTGATCGTGAAGAAATTGCAGACCAGTTAAGATCTCCTTAATCATACGTCGACCTTTTTTTTTAAGGTCGTCTATACTTCGGGAAAGAACATGGTCTTTCAGCGTTTCCTCGCAAAGATCAGTAACCAGATATACGAAAGTCTCGTCTCGAAAATAGTGTCGGTAGTTTACAACAAATCGGGAATTCTTTGTCTGAATTAAAGATAGAATGTTTTTCTCATTCTCTGCTGTTTCTGGGGGTGGTTGTAGTAACATTGTTTTAATAGCCACTTCACTCCCATCTTCCATAAGACCAAGATAAACAAACGTGCCCCCAGAACCTCTCCCGAGCAAAAATGATTGATCCCTGGAAAAATGCTTGACTGGTGATATAGCCTATGGGAAAAACACACATGACTACTCAGTATCCTAAATTGTTTACTTCATTAAGGAGGTGAGAGTTTAAAATATCCAAGGTAGTTTTATAAATTTTTAGCTTTAGTTCAAAGTTTAATAAAGGAATCATATAATATGGTTATCGTGTAATATCAGATAGAGATACATTTTTATATAATAACGTTAAGAATCCAAGCAATTTCATTGGTCGATAGCTATGATTTATAAGAGGACAGACGCACGGAATGACCTCACAGATAATTTTAACAAATTCAGTAGTCTCTTGTCTTATTTTTTTTAGGCAATTACATTTTAGCACGTGTCTTAAGCTAGCCAATAGCATTTCGATCCATCTCGTCATGTGAAAATGTTCACCTAAACCTTGACAACCGAAACGTACTTGCACATGCCTGTATAATTTTTCGAAAAAAGGAATCATATATTACAGATACGGTAACGGATATCTTTATTATACTAAAACATAAATGACATGTACCGATGAAGCATGCATAAAGGGTGTATTTGCATATTAGCTAGGAAAATCGTAATATAAAATTCTTAACCTAATGTAATTCACATGTTTTTATTGGTTCCCGCAATGTTGTAAAATTCACGCTATTCAGCCTTAGCTGCAAAGTGATTTTTTACTAAATAATCAATAATTTTACTGGGGGTTAAATGTTGTATTTGTCATATTTCATATTTTTAATTTCAAGTCCTTTATAAAGGTCATGTTTGTTGAAAGGCCTTTGATTGAAGAATAATTATGCGGAATTTATAACAACCGACACGGGATGACAAAAAAGTTGAATTTTGTTTTAAACTTATTGGTATATTTGTTCACATTTTTCAGGCAAAGCCTAAATTTTAATATAATGTACCTCAGCATGTAAATGTACCTTCTTACCGGAAGTAGTCAAAATCAATGCATTTTGATTGGGTTACTGAAAATGTAAACAAACTCGCTGATTGGTCTAAAACAAAATTGCCCCTTCTTCGGCATGACACAATAGCACCGCATTTTGAAGATTTGAGGAAAAAGGCAGTTTAAGCCCACTGCTGTTTATTTGAAGTTGTAAGTCACAATGTAACACTTGTGCATGAGTATTGCATGGTCCTTTACTTGTTAAGTATTACTGCTAGCTTGCTAGTGATTTTGTATTTACCAATGACCACCCCTAAAAGCACCTCCGAACCATATAAGAAGCTTAAATTAGTCAAAGCTTTTTTTGGTTGGCATGCAGATAACACTATAGTGAATGTGCGGTTTTTGGGTGTGGTCAATTTTGCCTGCATTATGGTTCGGGCAGCGTTATCATATATATATTGACCGCCATTGTCAACTCACCCTAAAACAGTTCAGTTTACCTGTTCTAAATGAAATGCATACCAACTCATATTCAGGGCCTTGACTATTAGCTATACGTGTAATGTTACTACGAGCATTTGTTGTTTTTTAATTATATGGATAATCAATTTGGTTCTTTCTAATGTACATCCCTGTTTTCATTTCAATCACAAAAATAATGAATATCGATGCCAAAACATCAATACCAGTCTCGCAAAAGTTTAGAATATAAAAACTAGTATTAATCTATTTAGCTTTAACTTAACTATTACAACCGTGACAGTAATTCTCACCTTGCTCTTGGAATCATTCAATGAATTTTGCTTTAGTTTCTCAAGTCTCTCACGATGTTTAACAGACATGTTTACAAACCTATCGCCAATATCTTAGTATATCATCACCTCAACATTCCATTTCTAAATCAAAAGAAAGGCAGAATATTGCACTACAATTAAAGGTATACCAACAAATATATATATGGCCACTTCTCCCATCTAGCGATACATTTGCTAGTTTATGGCCGTTAAGTATAAGGAAATCATTTTTTAAATATCAATTTTACAAGTGCAAATCGTGAATACCTCGAGCTTAAAGCGCTAATAATATTTTTCCTGTGTTACATGGAGATTTAAAATTAATATGGAATTAATAATGTTACAAACTTTTTTCGCAACATGGCCTTAGCATTTGATATAGAGCAGTATATAATTGAGTTCAAATGACGATGTTCAGATCTTCCTGGGGAACATATCACAGGCTCCTTTCTCCCACAAGTTTCAAGCCATTTCACCAGCCCCAATCTAGAAATTGCTCGGCTGTACCTAATTTTTACCCTCGCGGTTAGACAGTTGATAGCTATGGGCTTCATATGAATAGTATGATAACGCTATATATATATGTATATATATATATATATATATATATATATATATATATATATATATATATATATATAATTATATATATATATATATACAAATTCGTCATTTTCAAACGTTTTCAAAAGTCAACAGCGCGGGTCCAGCATCGTCCCATTCAAAAAATGAGTAAAACATCAAAAACTTTTCGCATTTGTATATATAAATATATATATATTTATATATATATATATATATATATATATATATATATATATGTATATATATATATATATATATATATATATATATATATATATATATATATACATATATATTAAATAATATATAGATATATATATAGATATATATATATATAGATATATATATATATATATATATATATATATATATATATATATATATATATATTATATATATATATATATATATATATATTATATATAATATTATATATATATATATATATATATATATATTACTGTCGTTGTCGAAAAGGTTGTCCTGAGCAAGTATATGTATATATCGATCACGTGACTTATTATGCATCAACACGCGAGGGATTGTACAAGCGTGCTAATTTCGAGCTCGAGTATAGCAAGGTGAACGATTAGAAAATAGCAAGACCATATTCGGATGATTTAAGGTGGAGAATGGTTTATCAACGACTGTTCACGAAGAATCATCGACGAAATTGCAGCACAGCTATTGTTTGTTCAAAACCGTCTATCGTACTCTCAGCACCTTTTGGAACACGGTGATGTGAAGCCTTGCCGTATGGGTCGCCCAACAGCGAGCGTATCTTTATTCCCACCACGAAGAATATATTATCATGGACTGTTTACTGAGAACGCCGCAAATACAGTGAATGAGATAGCAAGCTATATGTAAACCTCTTCAATAGGATTCAATCAGGACTGTCGTACACTCGTTCTACAATTCTTGTACATGATGTGTTGGGTGGTTATCTGTTAAAAATATGCATATTACTAGTTTTAGCAGTTGCATCTTTGTGCATCAACAAGTTTTGTTTAAACTGATATTAATAGATCAAAACATGATCACAAATTCAGTCGTCCCTTGAGACATATGTTAGAACAGCGAATTTGCATTAATTATAATCAAATCTCACCCATAACGAGAACGGATCGCGGGATTTCCCCATCAAATGTTCATCAGAAAATGGATAATTAAATGAGCGTGTTTCAAATCTTTCTTCGGGATTCTTTAACAAACAGTTCGCAAGAAAGTCCATGACTCATCAAGTCCAAAATGTGGCTTGAAGAGTGATAAAGAACAACTACAGTAGAATCTTGTAATAAATTGGAAAAGGTGAATGGCTTGCGTCTTATTAATATAGTTATATGATTTCCAGCGTCCGGTATTAAGTATATATTCCAACTTAAATATGTCATAATGTTCGTACCTTTTTGAGTGCATGTTATTCCAAGCCTATAGATAGCTCGGCACAGTGTCTCCGGGCCAAATGCAGAGCCAGTAGCATTAATGATATAGCTTGCTATCTCATTCAACTGTATTTGCGGCGTTCGCAGTAAACAGTCCATGATAATATATTCTTCGTGTGGGAATAAAGATACGCTCGCTGTTGGGCGACCCATACGGCAAGGCTTCACATCACCCGTGTTCCAAAAGGTGCTGAGAGTACGATAGACGGTTTTTGAACAAACAAATAGCTGTGCTGCAATTTCGTCGAGGATTCTTTCGTAGAACAGCCGTTGATAAACCATTCTCCACCTTAAATCATCCGAATATGGTCTTGGCATTTTCTAATCGTTCACCTTGCTATACTCGAACTCGCAATTAACACGCTTGTACAATTCCACGCGTGTTGATGCATAATAATGTCACGTGATCGATATATACATATACTTGCTCAGGACAACCTTTTCGACAACGACAGTATATATATATATATATATATATATATGTATATATATATATATATTTATACATATATATATATATATATATGTATATATATATATATATAGCTATATATATATATATATATATATATATATATATATATATATATATATATATATATATATATATATATATATATATATATATATATATATATATATAATATATATATAGAAATTCTTCGTATGAGATAAAAGAGTGCTGAATACTGCAAGCAAATAGAGCAATATATATATTAATTCATTTACATAATTCTTAAATATATATATATATATATTGATATAATAATATATATAATATATTATATAATATATATATTATATATAATATTATATATATATAATATTTATATATAATATAATATATATATATATATATATATCAATATATATATATATCCGTTACTTAATACGTTATTATATATATATATATATATATATATATATATATATATATATATATATATATATATATATATAAACAATTATTAAGAAATTCTTCGTATGAGATAAAAGAGTGCTCAATACTGCAAGCAAATAGAGCAATATATATTTATTCATTTACATAATTCTTAAAAAATTGGCATCGCTACTCTGAGTTTCATGCCACAGAGGCAATCATCAGGCGACTAAATTTCAGTTCGTTACAAGTTTGATGACGTGCGACTTTCTTGTTTGCGCGTGCGTTTGAAATTTCCTGCCCAGAATTTTTCTCGGTGGCGGCACTTGGCGAAGATCTCTGATCTTTTGTTCAGGAGTTTGTTTGCGTCACCCTGCAAAAGACACAGTTTTTCTGCAATACAGAGGTTGCATCGTTTAGCACCCGGCGAGTATGCTGGCGCGCGTTTTGCGATGGACCAGGAAAGTGTAAACTTCTTATTATTTCTTTTTAAATTCCAAATATACTTTGAAAGTTCAGTTTCCTTCTCGTACCTGGCGTGGTTAAAGGACTTTTTATGGTTGCTGAATCTTGATTTAAACGAATTCGCGGTCATCCCGAGGTATTGCTTGGTCTCATCTTCGCTATTTAATTCAATTTCGGCTGAATAAACCACGTTCTTAGATAGGCACTTTTGGTCAAGTGGACATTGTGAGGTATTTCTGCAGTTACAATAACGGGGTAGTTGCTCCTCAGCAGCTTGGTTCAAGATCTTGTTGTTGTGTCGTGATATGATGTTTTTCACGTTTGGCATGCAACTGTAGCTAACCTTGACTGTGTTTCGGTTGAACAGCTTGTGCAGAGGGCTAGAAATTGGGAAATGCTTGTCAATGAGTCGCAGGAAATCTCTGGCAACATTTGTTTTCACGGATTTACTAAACGGAGGATTGAACCAGATTACGTTTCTCCGCCGTGTTCTTTTACGTGAAGGGATTGAGGTGATTTCGGGATTACTGGGGGAATATTTTAATTCAGCATTAAAGTGGCTTTCTTTAAGTGCACTTTCGTAGACATGTTTACAAGCGTCAAAGGATTGCTGATCGGAGGATAAGGAGGATACACGTTGGTTGATGGATTTAGGAATTTGCTTAATGATAGACGGTGGGTGGTTTGATTGGCTGTTAATATACTGAGGGTCATTGTTTGGTTTTCTGTATGGTGTGAATTTGCCGTTGTTCAAATTAAGGGTGATGTCTAAGAAATTGACGATCTGGTGGTTAACCTGCGCTGTGATCTTTAGACCGATTTTGTCAAAAACATCGAATAAATTCTTTCTTGCAACATCAGCATCTCGTCCATTAGTGCCTGGAATTAGCGCCAAACCATCATCGCGGTAAAGTCCAACATTATCACTCCCCAACTCTTGTGTTAGCGTATTGAGAATGAACAGGCCGACTAATTCACAAATCTCCGCCCCATCGAAACTTCCCATAGTGACATCGAACATGGAATCGGCGTTCCGTTTTACCCAGGGCATATCTTCCTTAAACAGCAGAGATTTTCGTGCATGCTGGATAATAGTAATGTCATCGTTCGATATAAACGTAAATGACTGAAATTTCAAACGCACGCGCAAACAAGAAAGTCGCACGTCATCAAACTTGTAACGAACTGAAATTTAGTCGCCTGATGATTGCCTCTGTGGCATGAAACTCAGAGTAGCGATGCCAATTTTTTAAGAATTATGTAAATGAATAAATATATATATATATATATATATATATATATATATATATTATATAATATTATATATATATATAATATATATATATGTATTGATATTTTCAATTTCTCTCAGTTGTTTGTCAAAAAGCTTATGAAGTAAACCAAGTTTATTTTATTTTATCTTTATACTAGCTCTATACTTTGGTATATCGAGCACTCTACTCATATATATATATATATATATATATATATATATATATATATATATATATATATATATATATATATATATCAAGTAATATTAATATTGTGCGCCTAACTGTGGCATGAACAGAACCAGAGTTCACAACTAGATAAATCCTCAAAATACAAAATTGAGGAACCTTTTAATCATTTGTGTTAACAGAGGTGATGCAACAAACACAAATTTACTTTAAAATATGATGTAAAATAACTTTAACTTATTCAACCTTGTACGAGGTTGTAACTTATAAATTTTGCACGCACTTCACTTCATGCAGTTCCAAACGCTCAGTTTCTGTGTTTTTAATTTCTCTTTTGAGTTGCGTAGAGCTAAAATTTGACAATATATTAATGCAGCAAACATGAGGGAATTACCTAATTCCCTCGATTGATTGAACGGGCTTTCGATACGTATTCAGTGTACAAGTAAAGAAGTGAAGCCATGGCTGATAGCTAACACTTTAGTACAGCAGGGATGGAGATTAGATCATTGCTGATAAATTAAAATTCCATGATATGGAACCAAATAGTCAAACACCAACAACGGAAGTCGTTTCTGACTGAGCGACTAACACTTGTATTAACACTATAAAACGCTTTGGCGAAAGCACATAACGGCAAGATCAACACTACGAGACGTTCTAAACAGCGAAACAACTGTATACTTCTATTAAATCGTTATTATATATAAGGACAAACATACCTGTTTCAATATTCATACAGTAAAGAAACGATAGATTTGCTATGAAATCTTTGTAAATAAATCACTACCGTTCAGTACGCACCACATTCAACACGATATACCAAAACACCATATGACTCATTTCCATCATTCAAACGTTCGAAATTTTAATCTTGTTTAAAACCCATTCCAAACATTTTTTATGAACACCTTCTCATTTGACGCCATGTGACTCGTGTACGGAAGATATTTTCGGGAGAAGCAAAACTTAAATATCTCTGCAAGTATTTGGGCTTGAAAAGATTATTTAAATAGTATATTCAAACCGAGAACGTCTGTTTTGTGAGTCAAATGAGTCTATGAGTTGTGAGTCAATGAGTTACGAGTCAGCTCAAGTCAGCTGGATTTTTCGAACTTATGGTTCACGAATTTACGTTGTTATTTTCAGTTGGTTAGTACGTTACTGGTACGGTGTTGCAAACCACCCTTTAAGAAATAGAAAACATTTTCCGTGTTTCTATACAGTTATAGAAACACGCGTGGGAGTTTGGGAGAACGAGAAATAATCAGTGGGAAAACGAGCCCGTAGGGCGAGTTTTTCGACGTTATTTCGAGTTCTTTCAAACTCCCACAAGTGTTTCTATAACTGTATAGAAACACAGGAAAAAATGTTTTCTATTTCTTTTATAATATAACTGAATAAAAAGATTTTGTACAAATATTATGATTCGATTCAATTACAAATTCTCATTACATCGCTTCGCTTGTCAAGTTCGGCGGGAAAATTCCCGTGTTTCTATACAGTTATAGAAACACGCTTCTTGACCAATCAGCACGCGCGTACTATAAATGTTATATTATAATAAGAGTTATTATATATTACAGATTTGTGAACTTTTCATTGTCTGTATGAACTTTATTTGCATTGGTCTGGTTAGAAGTATTCTTCAATAATTATCCAGTATTATAATACAATAGTACTTCAAGGGTTCATATGTACAAGAAAGGTAGGGCAATGCAGTCACCACAGTAAGTCGCTTTTGAACGTTAGCGACTGATTCCGATATTTTTTGACAGTTTCCATGAACTTTTTGTGAACATTTGAAATTGGTTTATATGAATATTTACAACTTTGATCTTGAATCCTGACGTGATAGCTGTGTTTAAAATCCGTCCGAACTTGTATATCAGTTAATAAATTGAACGTTGGTGAAGACCTGCTTATTCCATGCATCACATTTCTATTTTGATCCCCGAATTTCATAATGCCATAAATGCCCTCCTAAATAACTGCTTAATAAGTACCATATATAACATGAACGGCCGTGTTGTATCAGTAGATATACAAACCCAAGCCGAAGGCGAGTGTTTTTATCTCTGATACAACACGGACACGAATGATGTATAGTACTTATCAAACGAATACAGGGACCGCGGAGCAGAGTGGCTCGCCCCAACAATAATTTTTCTTTTTTTCGAATATTTTTTAGTTCGCTCAAATTTACAAGCAAAACAAGCGCCAAAATGCTGGAAACTTTACATAGGGCAAGCATTTGACCATTAAAACAGCGTGGTTATCCATTTCAAAATAATTGACATCATAACCAAAGCATGGTTATATTGTTTAATGTTTGTATATGAGCGCCAAACATGCTGGAAACTTTACATTGGACAAGCATTTGACCGTTAAAACAGCGTGGTTATCCATTTCAAAATATTTGACATCATAACCAAAGCATGGTTATATTGTTTATTGTTTGTATATGAGCGCCAAACATGCTGGAAACTTTACATAGGGCAAGCATTTGACAATTAAAACAGCGTGGTTATCCGGCCATTTCAAAAAACTTGACATCATAACCAAAGCATGTTTATATTGTTTAATGTTTGTTATGAACGCCAAACATGCTGGAAACTTTACATATAGGACAAGCATTTGACCATTAAAACAGCGTGGTTATCCATGCATTTCAAAAAATTTGACATCATAACCAAAGCATGGTTATATTGTTTAATGTTTGTTATGAACGCCAAACATGCTGGAAACTTTGCATAGGACAAGCATTTGACCATTAAAACAGCGTGGTTATCGATGTCAAAATATTTGACATCATAACTGAAGCATGGTTATATTGTTTAATGTTTGTTATGAACGCCAAACATGCTGGAAACTTTACATAGGACAAGCATTTGACCATTAAAACAGCGTGGTTTTCCATTTCAAAATATTTGACATCATAACCAAAGCATGGTTATATTGTTTAATGTTTGTTATGAGCGCCAAACATGCTGGAAACTTTACATACTATCTATTATTTTCCATCAATCCTTAAATTGAGAGGCATTTGCGGCGATTTCAGAGACCTATAATTCAAAATTTTCCCGGACTCTCCTAGCAGGCGCGCGGTTCCGAGCCCCAGCAATACGAACGGTCCGCGGTCCCTGGAATAGATAAATCTAACCTTCTAAGAGAGATATATCTAAGAGTTATGTTGGCCTTAATGTAAAATGTAGCCGAGAAATTCGAAGGTAAATTTTATGCAAATGAGGCAAAATCTTTATCCGCAGTTACAAAACTGTGGTTAGGAAAATGCAGCAAAATTTTTTGACTCATAACAAATATTTGTGCTGCATTGTTTGTTGATTCGGTATTATTAAGATGGTTTTTCACTATATATAGGTGGAGGTGGAAATCTTCGATGGAACGGAGTATTTCGCTGAATTCTCTTTTCAATTGTGAAATTAAACCGAAGCAGATTTACTTGAAAGATCACAATTGAAAAGAAAATCAAGCGAAAAATTTCCTTCGATCGAAGTAATTTACCTATATAGTAGAAAACCGGCCTAACACCTAAAACGGTGTTAAATGTGTTAAACTCCAAAAATGGAGTTATTGATTTAACTCCAAAAGCGGTGTTAATTCAACTCCGTATTTGGTTTTACATTTTACCTCTTAAAAAGGAGTTACTTTCAACTCCAAAAAGTTTCTTATTTTGAACCGATTCTTTAACACCACTTTTAGAGTTAAAATAAAACCCTGAAAATAACAGTGCATTGACTAATAACTCATTTCTCATTAGACTCATTTCAACATTAATCTCATTCAAACCAGCAGATAGTTATAGCTGATTTTGTATTATAAGTCAAAACAAGAGTCAAAATGATAGGTTGTTTTGTTATCTCAAATTACCATAGGCACCCAGAACTGATCTCGCTGACCTCGCGCGACGCTCATGAAATTACTCACCCATGCATAGCAAGCATAATTATACTTTTAAAATTCCGCATTTTTTTGGCTTTTTTTCTTCTGTGTTGTCTTTTAAATTTCTGAATTTTACATATTATCATTCTGTTATAATTTCGAGTAATTTTTGGGGTAGGATGTGCAAAAAAATCGGAGAAATAGTGGTTCGTCGAATCGACAATTACTACGCAGCACGACTGGATATTGGTATATCGACAATATTGTATTTACTGTCACAAATAATATTGTGCACAAACACAAACCACTGTGAAGTTAGCCGCGGATTCGGCCCTCATATTCAACTGTGTTCAATCATTCAAACGTAGAATTTGGTTATTTAATAATAACAGGTTTTTTAGCCATTTTTTCGTTTAAACTTTAAAATTACGAAAACGTATTATACATAGCTTATTTATGCATCGCTGGACTATAATTAGAATAAAGCAGTCGATTTTATTCAGATTTACAGAAAATTTATTATTATTTTAGGGCACTGTGTGAGAAGTGGGGGGGGGGGTGAATAGGTTTACGGATCGACGGATTCAGACCAATAACTTGCTCGGATTTTGGATTAACCGCGCTATTTTGCCGGATTTTCGGATCCTGAAAATATAACGGATTGCGGATTTAGCAGACGTGTGGTATCGGATTATGGATTTACGTTATTTTCTACGGATTATGGATTTTGTTTAGATGGGTCAGATAGGGATACTGTGTGATTTTTTGTCACTGATATCACTTTCTGTCCCGTTACAGAAATTCAAGATTGCGGCGCGCGGTCGTTCGCTGCGTCGGCTCACTTGTGACAATTAATGATCACATCGGGTGATAAAACTTATATCACCTCACCTATCATATGATAAACAAAAAAATACATAACAGTCGAACTACTTAATTGCCTCTTTGAGTCATGTGTATGGATCGAAAATTTTTCAGTGGATCCGGATTCTAACCAAAATATTTTCGGATTTGCGGATTTGGCAAACATTTTTTTGCGGATAAACGGATTTGCAGACACCTATTCACCCCCCCCAGAAGTGGTTGACCCACATAGATGTGGCATAAACTAAACTGTTTTATTGCAAATCCTGTGTATACGTCTATGTTTTACAGAATTATACGGCCTTACAAATAGCGTGCATCATTGTGCTGCACAGTCCCAACATACTCGGGATTATTTGCTTCCTTGCTCTTATAAAAAATTTCACCATGATATAAATACAAAGATTTAACTAGTATAAATTATGATCCTCTCACCGACGCTATTAATGTTACAATTTGCCAAAGTCAGTTGCTACAACAGGAATTAGCGTAGATGTGCATACAAATCAAACGAACTATTGCCATATGACAAACAATAGTCCAATGAGGTTAGGATTATAAGTTAAACTTGGCGCAACTTCCACACGCATATATACGATCGTTTGAAACGTTATTTAGAACAGTATTTTCCCATCAATCCAAAAGTACACATCAGTTGAAGGCGCAGACGTTACACGCTTAATGTTTGAGGGCAACAGCAACGACTCATTGCAAAAACATCTTTCAATATTATATATGGTGTTGACATAATTTTATATATTCACGTTATCCTAATTGTTCAATTTAAATTTATGCATTTCATACAAAATGCATGCCTATTCCATGCACTGCATTGAAGTTAAAACTTCATGTTAATGATTTCATTCTTATGCATAATAATACAATGTGCTGTGCCGAGTTTTGCTGCAGTTTGTAGCGCGGACGATGCAACTTGCACTTAGGGATTAAGGATACATTGGACTATGCATGCACAGCCATCTCACCATATTTCCGAGTGTTTTAAGGACACTTAAGTTTCAGCAATGTTTTAACGATGTAAAAGTTTTATTGCCTAAAATTTACATTACCCTCATTCAAATTCAAATTATATACGACTACGTAAACTTTAAAAGCAGGCAATATCAATATAATTCAAGTAAAATAAGCATATTAAATAATACTGCATTTTTAATATTATTCTAGATTTGAGGTACTCCTCTCGGCGAAAATTCAAAACAATGATTCAAACACTACATGCAGGTTATTTATTTTCATGATCAGTAGCAACCGAACAACTCGAGCCTCATCGCAGGATAGTTGTACCAATGTTTTGGCATTACACGGATGTACTGAGCTTTGATATGAGTTTGGAATGTGTGGGTAACAGTTGTTGTTGAATCGTTGTTTCCTTGAAAAACCTAAAAAAATGAATCAACGGTTTCCTATCAACTAGCCTTTCGCATGGTTTGGCACCACCGCTTTGTTCCACCGTCGTGGATGAATCCCTAACCTTAGGAAATTTTTGCATTTCTTTAGGGGTTATTTATGTGGGAATTGAACATGATACTTTATTTTTGGAGTAAGCCCTAGCTGTGTAACCAGTGATAAACAAGCACAAATCCCCATAAAGATATTCTCGAGGTAGGGATCAAATGTCAGTATATTCTGTTTGCTTACCTTCGCTATCCCTGACTCTTCATAATCAGTCCATTTTCTACTATCATTGCTGTATGTTACCGAGTAGGTCTTTGTCCAACTTCGGCCAGTGCACGACCCCTGAATTGTCAATCCAGCGACAGTCCTCATTACTCTGAGATCAACTTGAAGCCACGAGCCCTCTTTTTCTCCATATGTTGATGTCCAAGAACAATTAGAAGGACCCGTCTTATTTAATCTTGCAAAGTAGGGTTTGAAGCGACTGTCAAAAAACGATGATGCTGTGACTGCTGAATCAGGTATTTTACCGCTTTGCATTCCCAATGGCGTGGGGTTCGTGCATGGACCTATAAAAACAACTTAAAATCGTTTCAACCTGTAATAAATTATAACGATTGCCGGATATATTACAAAACACAAAATGCGAGACATTTATAGTATAATTTTTAACGATTTTCCGCGTTTTCTGCTCTATTGGTTGTTGATTTAAAGTTTTATTAGCCGTTAAATCATTACGTCGTGCGTTATACATGTTATCATGCAGTTTTCGGGACTCAAAAACGGAAGTGAGTGGCTTTCGCAATTCTTTGGCGCTGTCCCAGCAAGCGAGATTGAAGCGAGCAAGAAAGGCACCCCACAGGCAGCAGATCCTAATAAACAATTGCTGTTGCAAAACAAAATTTGTCATTGGCACAATCAGGAACGATGATATTTTTTTCGGGGGGTGGGTGGTTGGGTTTTCAATTTTAAAACAAGTTAAATCGTTTTGTCTGCATATACAGGGGCCATACAGGAATGATTTAAAATTGCTAAGCATAGAAACTAAAATATGAATGTTGTCGATTCATATAGTACATGTAGTCCATGTAGGTAGCGTGAAAAGTAAAAACACAATCTCTTTTGAATTTTTGGCATTAATTTTTATGCTGTCTTCAGCAAGCAATTACAAAAAAAGATAAAAAAATTACCTCATAAAATATGATAGGAAGGAAGTATTGTGTTAAACCAGCATGTGTTTAAGAAAGCTAAATTGGAGCTTTTATCTAAAGTATTGAAAAATATAATTTTACTACACATTCTTACAAACGCGTTCATTTTGTTGTTCAATTTGAAAACTTTCGCCCTTCTCAATCCTAAAGTATATCACACATGCATGTTCTACAGCAATGTATTAGAAACGCCCTGATTTGGCACATCTTAACAAAGCCACTAAAAACTTTTCTTCTCCGATACAGAAAATCTGGGTGGGAAAAATATGGGGGAAATAATGTCTTAATTTATATCGGCTGATATATAAGTATTGCTGCTCAGGTCTTGTTCTCATATATCGCCATTTATGGGCGATATCTATCGTCGGTGGTTATTGTTGCATAAAATGCTTTTTCTATCGATCCATTTATCTATCTATCATATATAATCCATTAGTCACTCGTACAATTTCTTTTCAAAAGTTATTCGTTTCTGCTCACCAATCCCATCTCTGTGTGAGGAAAGCTATGTGCAAGGAAATTATGGAAGCCCCTTAAGAGCTTTGCTTTGATGAATATGCGTGGTGTACCAAGAAAGCAACTGAACACTTAAATGTATTTCGATAGAATATTTGCTTACCAGCGGTGGAACAAAATCTATCCCCATTATGGTCAGTTTTACAGGAACAGTTTTCTTTTAAACACAAATCGTCTTCACAATTAAGACAGTCGCAAATTCTTGGCTGCATGAAAGAGGAAAAAAAATTTATAGTAGAGGGACAGCTGGATTCCGTTTTTGAAGTAATATTGTATTAAAGAATGTAACAACGCCAAAGGTAATTCATTTCTAAATAATATTTTTAAAGTAAACCTTCCCTAGCTCGGTCTGATAGACATTTCTTAAGATTTTCGTCCCCAATTTCCATACATATTTGCTTATAGAGCAGTGCTGTTCCTGTGCTATGGGTTTCTTAGGTGTTTGTTTGGTTATTGTATTCTTAGTTAGAGCATTTTGGTGCTAGCAAGATATGAACTTATAAAGTTAAAAAAGGCATTGGATTCCTTGGAATGACTGGCAATCGACTTACACGAATTGGTTCTAGCATGGTATAATGGTCGTAGCTTTCGTTTTTTTCAAGATACTCGAAATTTTCTGTTCTCATGATGTGTAGCAGTTCACAGTTTTTGGTCAGGTCGTTGTTGCAGGTTGTACATTTTTTATAATTTACAGAACGACAGCATCTGTGATTAAGGCAATGATGAACGCAATCAGGTTCAGACGGTGAATGAAGGCGGTCCAGTAAGCTCACGTTGAGACGGTAGCCTAAATATATGAATACAAGTCACAATTAAAGTATTCTATATAAGACATGCAAAATTCAAATTTTAATAAAGGATATTAATTTGCCAAAGTTGGGTCATCGTCATAATTACAATACCTCGATTTAAGACATTTTAGGAGTGAATAAAAATGCATGTGCTTTAAAATGCCAAAATATCAAACGTAGATTCACTGCTAAAGTAGCTATTATGGTTTACGGTGGCCGAAAACAGGGTGGGACATCAGTAGGAGAAGGCCCAAAACTTTAATCCCTATACGCAAAACTACATGCACATAACAATTTCGACAGATTTAATTAAACAAGTAATAGCTACAAAACCTGCATCGAACGTGCGCCTCTGCGAAATATTCAGTTGCGCCAAAAAAATAACCACTAAATTTTTCAAGGTAATTAAAGAAACATTCTGTGTAGCTTATGGGGGTAAGCGGTTGGTTCTAAAATTATCGATTAAGGGTTTGTCTCCTGCCGGAGGACACGGTTACTCTTTGGGTTAACGTTTAATTTGTTACCGTAAATACTCGCTCCTCTGTTGTCAGTTCAACCATTTTAATTAAGGCATTCTTACTGGAATTAGTAACAATTTGTAATTCGAAATTTTTGTGTTGCTGTTCGGTTTAGAAACTATAATAACGAACGAAGGTAAAATAACGTGCGTTCAATAAAAGATGAGTGGTCTGTTAAAAGATGAGGGGTCTGATGAAGGGTCTGGGGGAACCTTAGCTTTCCCATGATATCTATATTTGACTTTTATCGACACCACATCGATGACGATGTATCTCTTTCTGAGTATGGGATAGGGGAGTAGCTATATCAATTTCGCGAACGCTTTATAGGCAACCAAAATAATTGCTTAAACAAAGCCGCCTAGGGTTGTGTCAGAAAATTATTTTATCCCCATACTGAATCCATCTTTCAGCCAAGGTATTGTTCGGTGGAGCGAGCATTGAGAGTATAATTTACTATTAGTTCCTTTTGAAATTGATTGTTTTTACGGTCTGCATGCTAACATGAATATATGTATATTACCCCTAGGACACGTTTCCACGTTAGAACATACCTTGCCTCTCTTCTCTAAAGCAAAAATTTACGGCATCCTTTGCGTTACCTTTTCCAAGACTTTGCAGGAAAATTAACAAGAATGAAATGGAAAATGTATCCATGGCTTCAAAATTACAAGACATTTCTGATTGAGAAATATGCAGCTCAGGCAGGTGAAACTAAGTATTTTTATGTTGATATAGAAACTACTAAGAATTGTTGCAAAGTGACGACAACAAGTATGTATTCAATTATAGGAAAAACCACCTGCGCCCAAAATACCTTTAATTGGTATAATTACTAAGGTGATTACTGAAAATATTACGCAATAATCACCTGAGTGGATTTTCAACATGACAAAGTTCAAATTGACAGTATTTAAAAAAAAAAAAATTCTTGTTTTTTCCTCAAAGTGAGAAAAAATTTTAAGAAAAAGTTTCTCAAAAAAAATTTTCTTGGGAGATCTAAAGAAAAAATTTCTTCCCAAGTATTTCTTAAGAACATTTTTCTAGATTTAAGAAAAAAATTCTAAAGAAAAAATATCTTAAGAAATTTCATTAGAAAATATTTCTTACCATTCTCCCAAGATTTTTTTTCTCAAAATAAGAAAAAAAATCTTAATATAAGTTTTTTTTTCTTAAATTAAGAAATTGATTTTTTGCTGTGCATGTACAATCTTGTGGCAAAACACGGATCTATTGTAATGCTTCCCTGAAAGAACACCCTTGACAGATCCTTCAGTAACAACTCCAGACTCGATAAATATATCCTGTATGAAAAGAATATTTTTATTAGCATTCAGGCGTTCATTAGGCAATTGAAATTTTTGTACAATTTACACTGAGCTTGTTACCTTTTGCAAACGGAAACGAAATACTAGTTGTGAAAATAGACCATGATAGAAAGTGGAATGATTTTGAACTGTATAAAAACGAATTACCTTAAGTCCTCCATCTTCAAAAATCTTTGAAACACCAGAAAGAAAAGACATGATAGTATGAAATTCGCCAAGACGCACAACAAACTTGTCATAGTAGGCGGGTTCTTTCCATCTAATATGCTGGACTTTTGAATACACTGCTTCATCAAAAACCAAGACGGCATATGTCAGGTGTAACGTTTCTGCAATATCCATGCTTCGCTTCAGGATTTCATTAATTGTGGAATATTCGGTTGGCGTTGCGTCAATAACTGGCAGGTAACCCACTCTTGATACATCGGGTATTTCGTCGTGAAGCATAGTGTTGAAACCAGTCCATCCGGGCATTGGTGTTTCATCATTAGCGCAAACCATTTTTGTTAAAACATAAGCCAAGTCAAGCTTCTGGGCTGTCTCATATGAACGTTCGTTGATATCTTCAGCGCTTTCACGGAACGTTGGCGTCACTTTTACTCCAAGATTGTATGGTGCTATTTCACTGGTGTGTATCTTTACCGTTCGTTGGGTTTTCTTGATCTCGACTGCATGCTGATGCTGTAACCTATCTTCACTCTAAACGGCCAACTTCTGTGTGATGATGCCATTTGTAACATGTGTTTGCTTTGTGATTTCTTCGCCAAAATCGATATTATCATAAACAAGGTTTACGTATTTGTTTGCAACAAATTCCTTTGGGATGATGTCAGACGTGTTCATAGTTGATTGTGCAAGAGCAGAATCGTAGGCCATTGTAGAAGACCGGGACACGCAATGTCCAAGACCATTCAAAATGTTGATTAGACTCGAACAACCAGAAATTTGCCTAACAGCCATCGCCAATGCCAGAGATTTGGGTGTTTGGGTTTTTCCCTTGCTGCTAACGTAGATCAGATCTTGGCAAATAGTAAAAACTTTTGCGGCGTTCTTTTCGTCTACTTCAACATATTCTGACACTTCTGGAATATCGGAAAACCCAAGGAGCCATGTCATGAAATTAAATAGAAGAGGCGATACTAATTTCGCGATACTTTCAACGGTAATGTCAGATGCGAGTGGAGGCCAGTTTTTATACCACTTCTGTGTGCTGCAACGTAGAATGTTTCTTAATGTAAGGGCAACGTTATAAATCTCTGTCAACGTCGCTGTCTTATCACACTGGTTCTTGATTTCGTCATGCAAGTCTTCGTCTTCAATGTCCATCTCAGTTTCCAAAGTTTGATTTTCGTCATCTAAGTAAGCTTCTGCTACAGCACCTTGACTCAAACTTTCGGCATACACAATCTCACTTTTTCTGCGCATTTTTGGAAGATAGAAGACTAGTTCAGGAAACTTTACTTGCAGTCTTTTTTTCAAAAGGTATGTTCTATAGTGGGATGCATCAGTATCCTCAACCTGCGCAACAGTTTTGACGAATTCTTCTTTAATTTTGTTCATGAAGTAGATGTTCCCATTGTTAATGATTTCTTTTTTTACAAAGTCTTCACAGAAGATGTCAAAGGAACTTTCGTATTTGCATGCGCATTTGTTACTGATACCAGTTTCCTCGGCATCGTCTGTCTTATCTGTATGTCTTAGAAAGTTTGTGTATCGTTCATAGCATCTCTTGTGGTATTTTACCTCCAATGCGACACAGTCCTTTTCTGCAATATGTAAAAGAATACTTTCGTCCGATTTTTTTGTAGCTGCTCTCAGTTTCCCTCCGTCTATTGTTTCCGCGCTTACCAACTTGTCAAGCTTTCGTTTGCGAGTGTTCTAATAGCAATGAAATATAAAAAGCTTTAAAAGCTATAAAAAGCGGACCACTGAAAATCACCTTCAAAATTAGTCAGGAGCTCCACGTTACTGAAACAATTTGACCAACTCTTACCATGGTGCTTTATCCACACGAGGAAAGGTGTTTCAGACTTCTTATAAGCACATTTTGAAAGAGCATTTTGTCTGATTTTTGCGAGGGTTTTTGCTATGTTTTAATAAAAATGTTTAAAATTTAAATAAAAATATTTTACGTACCGTTTCAGTGACAAACGACTTTTCTTTTTTGCAAATAATACAAATAGGAGGAAGAACGTGCTTTGATTTTACCGAACTAGTTGTTGTGTTGACTGTCGATCTCAGTACTTTTCTTGAAGTTTCCGTTACGTCTTCATCAATATTAAGTGGAAGAGTATTAGTTAGTGACAGTAACCGCGCTTTTTCGCACCGAATTTGCGCTCGTTTTATAATAGTTTTGTTTGTAAACTTGGAATAGCACTCTCTGTGATAAACAAAATTTTGGCATTCTTCTTTGGCAACTGTGGTACGTTGTTCTTTCAGCAATATCCTTCTGATTTCCGTCAAGTGTAAGCCAAATTTTTCTGCATTCAAGAAACGTATTATACGAAACTTCTGTGAAGTGTGTAAGAGGGCCGTTCTCACCATCAAAATGAATTAAACAATTTACCGACATCTTTTTAAGGTCTGCAAGTATCAGTGAACTTCACTGGCAAGTATTATCGCAACGCTGTTACTTCATGTAAAATTTAAATATAATTGAACAATTTGGGTACTAAATGACATATTACATGAAGTATCCCAAACAAAAATGGCGGAATTTAAGTTTCGAAGGAGTGCAGAATCTACACGGCCAAAAATTGGTCAGGTTGTCGCATCAGGAGTGAACAATGTTGTGCTGCACCCTGGGAACAGTATTGTTAACAATGTTGTTGAAGGCTTGTTGAATCATCAGTGTTGATGCAATGTTGTTGTAACAAGTTGCAACAGCATTGATAGTTCAACAAGCTTCAACAACATTGTTAACAATACTGTTCACAGGGTGCAGCACAACATTGCTCCATCCTGTTTTTAACAACTTGCATCAACATGGTGATTTTTACGTGTGTAGCTTGTTGTTTGATCGCAAAATACAAGAGAACTGCAGGTTTGTACGCGTGACAACAAGTGAATTCTTATTCAGCGTGTAAAAATCTATAAGTTTATGCAAATTAAAATTAGTGCCTGGCCGACGGCAGCGAAACTTGTTATCTATGAGACTTTTGGGGTCACAGAATACGGCCTATAATAACAAGTTTACACAACGAGACAATTAACTCCTATGACAAGGACAGACACGTGACATGGACCAGGTACATAACAAGTTTACGTCGAATACAGTCGATACTAACATAGAATAATGATTACAGAGGTAGTATTTAAATGTTTTGACACTGGAGAATGTATTTGGTGGGGCATCTTTACAAACGCTATTCCATAATTTCACGATCCTGTTGAAATACGAGTTCTGGTATGTTGTGGTTTTGCACAGTGGAATCTTAAGCAACAGGTTGGGATTACGACATAGACGAGAGTGGTTATGGGTAACAAACGAGACATACTCATGAACATTGACATCAGAAAGACCATAAAGAGCCTTGTAGAAGAGGATTAGATCTTTTATCTCTCTATCATAACACAAAGGTAGTAAGTTCAGATCGTTGAGACGTTCATTGTAGCTGGTGTCACCCTTCCTAGCTTTCAATATCCATCTAGTGGCTCGCCTCTGCACTCGCTCTATCTTTATCCTCTGTGAGCAAACATATGGTGACCAAACTTCACAGGCATAAGTTAGATTTGATTTCACTAAGGAAAGGTACAGAGTACGGCGAACACTGACGTAAGTTAAGAAAGGGCATGTCCTCTTCAATAAACCGAGCAGTTTGTTCGCTTTAGCTGTAATCTCATAGATATGAGAATCCCATGAAAGATTCCAAGTCATTGTAACTCCGAGATCTTTCTCTTTCTCAACATGAGAAAGAGTGGTTGTGCCCAGTTGATATGGGAAATCCACCGGTTGTTTCTTTCGCGACACAGTCAACACTTTGCATTTTAACTCGTTGAACTTCATATTGTTGGTATTGCTCCAGGTGGCTAGGTTTGTTAAAGTTTGTTGTAATTGGCGAGCATCATCTTCACAAGTAATTTTCCTGAATGTTTTTGTATCGTCAGCGTATAGGGCAGATTCTGATTTTTCAGGAATGATGTCGGGTAAATCATTAATGATTAATACAAACAACATTGGACCGAGTATGCTACCTTGCGGTACACCAGATGTTACTGAGGACCAACCTGAAGCAACACCATCAACGACGACTCTTTGGGTCCGACCAGTTAAGTAGTCAGTAAACCACTGAATTTAGCATTTTTGAATGTACACCAAAATGCCTGAGTTTTGCCAAGATTAATCCATGATCGACAGAGTCAAAAGCTTTGGCAAAATCCAAATAGACAATGTCTGTCTGAATATTTCGGTCAAGATTTTCTCCAATCTTATGTAGCACCTGCAGCAGTTGTGTAGTGCATGATCGATTGCGTAAGAAACCGTGTTGTCCCGGGGGGATAACGTTGATTACATGTTCATATAGTCGCCTACATACGCAACGTTCCAATAGTTTCGCAATGATGGGCAAGAGGGATATCGGTCGGTAATTCTCCGCTGGTTCTCTTAGATGTTTCTTGTCAACTGGTGTTACATTCGCTGATTTCCACTCTGCGGGAAGTCGTCCGACACTCAGAGATACATTAAATAATTCACAGAGACTAGGCGCAATATGCCAACTGCATTCTTTTAGTAGACGTGCTGGTATGTTGTCAGGGCCACTCGCTTTGGTGATATCCAAATTTCTGAGGTAATTTTCCACTTCAGCCACATCAACTATTAATTCACCCAGTCTGAGCTCAGTTTCGGACGCCTCGCCATAACAGTCTCTGATGTTAGTACTGGATGTTGTAAATACTGAGGAGAAGTAAGAATTTAGAAGCTCGGCTTTTTCTGCAGACGACTTTGCTGTAATACCGCTGAAGACAATGTCAGAAGTCTGTTTTGACCTGCTATGCAAAATTGCTTTGTGGTAGGTCCAGAAAAGTTTCGGATTAGTTGCGAATGATGTTTCGATTTTCCTTAGATATTCTCTATGTTTCCTTTTAATTAGCGACTTGACTGCGTCACTTAAGCCTCTTAGCTTTTGTTTTCTCGTTTCGCACTTGTTTTGGCGATATCTTTTCAATGCTGAGTATTTCTTTCGGATAAGATGGCGAACTTCTTTATCTACCCAAGGAAGAGAATTGGTATCCTTTATTATTTTAGTTGGAATGTGGTTATTTACTGCATTAAGGAACGATTTTTTCCAGCAAGACCAAAGTTTATCGATATCATTGGTACTGTTAACATCAAATTTCATCTGACTGAGTGTATTATTAAGACCTTCAAAATCAGCTTCCTTGAAGTTATAAACTTGACGCGCTGCCGACTTAGTTCGTTGAAAGTTCAGTTTGATACTAAAGTCAATAATTTGATTATCTGTTGGGAAATAACATTCCTCAGGGCTTCTGATATTGACCTCATCAATGACTTCTGGACAATTACACAAAAGTAAATCGAGTGTGTTTCCAGCTTTGTGTGTAGGACTTTCTATGAATTGGGATAGGAAATTGTCCCCAACAAGGTCGCAGAGGCCATCACCAATTACTCGTTCTCCTTTGTTAATTGGAGCTCCACTGTCAGTAGACCAATCTATCGCTGGGAGATTAAAATCACCAACCACGACACAACAACTGGACTCACTGGTGTTTTGGAGGGACATGTTAAGATATATTTTGAAGGAGTTCCATTGTTGAGTCAGGGGGACGATAGAGGGTATATAGCAAGACTGACTTTTTGTTGGGTTTGACTAATTCTACTACTATAAATTCAGCATCCTGTTTCTCGAGATCTAAGCGGCGAGTTGCTCTTATGTTCAGCTTTGTAGCGACGAGAACACCACCTCCGACACGTCCAACTCTGTCTTTTCGAAAGATGCAGTAATCCTGTAAAAGCTCACTGTCAAACACGGTATTATTTAGCCAAGTTTCACACACACAAACCACATCATATATACTAGATTGTACCAGTTGTTGAAATAATGTGATCTTACAAACGTTGGTTTTGCTTTCACCAAGTGTCACGAATGCTTTTAGACTACGTGCATTGACATATAGTACTTTTAAGCCGTTGTTTGTTTTCGCATTGCTTGAAATTGGACCAGGATTTATAGCCACATCGCCAGCAAGCAAAATAAGAAGGAAAACATGACACGGTTTTCGGTCGTATTAAAAATTTAATCCATAGCGGTAATTCAGCAGATAGTTCAATTTCCTCTGTCTAAAGTCACGGGTAGCGATCCATATATAACACAGCTTTGGCGGTAAAATTGCAAGTTCTGGATTAACGATGACGCCGTTTAAGGTAATATTGATTGGAATAAAATCAGGCTTCAATTTTGAACACAACCAGATAATTGTTAATATTGTTATAAAACACTTAACTCTGTCCTTTATCCTGTTGAAAATATTGTCACATTGTAGTTTCCAAATCAAATGTATGCAATTCTTTCCATTAATTAGCGCAGATGCACGCGCACTGCTCCATCTCTCAAACTTGCGCGCCGTCGTCAGCATACTAATGACGTATTTCGCACGTATCGATCAACCGTCTAAGTTTTATATTAATCGTTGAGCCAAAATCAACAAAACGAACAATAAAC